>NW_012101710.1:832401-852386 GCF_000951045.1 Mandrillus leucophaeus
CATTGAGGCCCCTGTGAGGGGAGGGAACCAACGCATCAAGGCCCCTGTGCGGTACTTCCGATTGGGTAATGACCCATGGAATGGCCTTGCCTGGAATGAAGTACTTTTTTTTTTTTTGAGACAGAATCTCACTCTGTCACCAGGCTGGGGTGCAGTGGCGCGATCTCAGCTCACTGCAGCCTCCACCTCCTGGGTTCAAGCCATTCTTCTGCCTCAGCCTCCCGAGTAACTGGGACTACAGGCGCATGCCACCATGCCCGGCTAATTTTTGTTTTCTTTTTCCTTTTTTTTTTTTTTGAGCTGGAGTCTCACTCTGTTGCCCAGGCTGGAGTGCAGTGGTGCGATCTCGGCTCACTGCAACCTCCGCCTCCCAAGATTAAGCAATTCTCTGCCTCAGCCTCTGGAGTAGCTGGGATTACAGGTGCGTGCCACCCACCACGCCTGGCTAATTTTTTGTGTTTTTAGTAGAGATGCAGTTTCACCATCTTGGTCAGGCTGGTCTGGAACTCCTGACCTCGTGATTCACTCGCCTCGGCCTCCCAAAGTGCCGGGATTACAGGCGTGAGCCACTGCACCCGGCCAGTTTTTGTATTTTTAGTAGAGACAGGGCTTCACCATGTTGGTGGGGATGGTCTTGATCTCTTGACCTTGTGATCTGTCCACCTCGGCCTCCCAAAGTGCTGGAATTACAGACGTGAGCCACTGCGCCCGGCCCATGAAGTACTTTCTCACAAGACTAAGAGTAGCAGCCCAGGAGAGAAGCCCAGAGGCGCACACCATGGAGTTTCCAGAGAGATTCTGTAAATCCATTAACACAGAAGACTAGGGAGCGGAACCAGTTACTTATTTGAAGAAGAGTGGGAAAACTTGAGCTGTTTTTGATTAGGAAGGACTTACAGGTTAATCAGAACTATGATGCTTTCACAGTCATTTCTCATTTGAATGGTTCTCGTTGGTTATGACCCTTGAAAAGGCATTTGTAACATAGGCTCATGAAACCTGTGTGTATCTCCAAAATTCTGTTTCTCCCTGCGTGACAAGCGAGACCAATGGGCATGCCTGCTTCTGGGCCTCTGCTGTGGGACCTCAAAGGCAGTCTCGTCCAGGCCCCCTGGCTCCCAGGCAGGAGCTGGGTTTCTCGGAAGGTCATGACAGATCCCGGTCGCCCTCGAAGCTACCACACTAAATCCATGTCCCTCCCGTGCCCTCTCTGCCGGTTCAAAAACCACGCCCACATCTCACCTGTACTGTTATTTACCAGAGTCCATCGATTGTCTAAGGCGTGATTTTTTTTTTTCTTTCTTCCTTTCTCGGATTTTCACATCTCTGACTTGGGATGCAGCTCCGAATTGATGATACAAAAGTACTGGGCCCTAGTTTATTGGGAGCATTTTTTCTTTCTGAGCACTTCATAAAATAATGATGAATCTTACAGGGGATGGCATCTGAGATTTGGTGAAATAAAAATCTAGTGCTTAAATTTTCTTCATCAAATCAACTCCCTGTTTCATCTAAATGTGCTTATTTTAAAAGGAAACTTTTATCACGCTTTAAACGGAGCGCCGATATTCTTTGATGTGCTGCTTGTATTTTTTCCTCCCAGACATTAAATAATCTATAATTTTTACAGTCTGTCTGTGTATATTACAGGGGGAAACTTGCCCTGGGCCGTAAGGCAGAGACAGATGGACTTGTATTTCACCACAGTGTGGTGAGAAAGAAGTGCCCCCCAGACCAGAATCTTTGGTGGACACGTTAGTGTCTAGATGGCAGGAAAGAGGGACACAGAAGGCACTGGAGTAATACCTGAGCAGGGTGCGCACTGACTCAGCAGGTACAGAGCAACGGCCACGTGCACAGCAGGGCAGAGCCACCTGCCCGCAATCCCCATTCCTCCGCTTCGCAGCCAATATCTCACCAGCTCCACCTTCAACACACACCCCTGATCTGATCCCTCCTCCCCTGCCCCTGCACCGTTCCCCTTTTTGCCGCTCTCCTGTAGGATGATGCTACAGCCACGGCCAGCCTCCTCACTCCCTGGTCTACAGAATCTCTGCCACCCATTCTCCTTTGAGCCACCTGCATTCCACCTTCCGTTTTCACCTGTCACTCATTGTCAAGCCCCTGTCATTGCCTCTCTCAGACTCCTCTGTGTAGGAAACACCTTCCCTGCTCTTCTCTGGAGGCTGTTTCTGGCAGATCTATGAAGTGTGGAGATGATCGATAGCTTCTTTCCATCGTGGCACTGAGATGGGGGATTCGGCCTGAGGGATCCCGGTCTTGGGGAGGTCTGGTCCTCCTGCTTCACTCTCCAGTGGGATATGCCATAGCCCCACGTGCTGTGGCCTGCAGTGTCTGCAACCCACTCACCAAGCTCCAGCCACTGGCACCACCCGAGCTCTGCCCACCGTGGGCCCCTGGATTGGCGGATCCTCCCGTTGGAAGACCTTCCCCGGGATTCTTGTGTGTCTGGGCCCTTGTCACTCCGGTCTCTTCCCTAAGCCTCTCGTGTTAGCCCTCCTCTCTTTTCTTCAGAGCATTGATCACGCTCGGGCTGTTGTTTGCTGGTTTAATTACCTGTGTGTTACCTCTGCCCTGGACGCAGGAAAGCTAGGGTCCTGATAAACAAGCCAGTCAAGATCCTCGCTTTCCCGGGTCCTTCGATTCCAGGATCTGGAGCAGGTCTTGGCTTTTCCAGCATCTAGAATGGGAGCTTCATAGATGTCCGCTGAGGGGACGGATGAGTGAGGGGAGCACCAGGACACTGTCTAAGACACGGGGATGTCAGCATCCCTCCTAGGATGCTGAGGGTAGCCGAAGGCCTGTGTTGCGGGGCGTGGCTTCAAGCGGAACCTTGGGTGGTCTCAGTCAGTGACCACAGGACAAACATCTCGGGAGGAACAGGAGAGGAACGTCTTGGGTGTGACAGAGACAGGATCAAGAGCGTACATGACACGGCTCCATCGGGAGAGCGCCGTTCTGGTCTCAGAACACAGAGGTCTGGTCTTGGCTCAGCTTTTCCTCACAGGTCTCTGCTGGCGAGTCTCCACTCCCCACGCACTCAGCTCTGGCCCCTTCCAGCTCAGATTCCAAAACCCCCCACTTCAGGCACCAGAAGGCTCCTGGCCCGCAAAGGTGGTCAGGTGCAGCTCAGTGTGTAGACTGTGGAGGGCTGGGCACTGGCGTGGCCCAGGCTCCCATCTCCCCAACCCCGGGTCTTACCTTGCACAGGGGCCAAGGGCTCGTACACCACCCGATAGCCCTGTAGGATGCCATTGGCCGACGCAGGCTCGCCCCAGGAGACGTTGAGCGTGGTGGAGGTTATTTCTGAGAACGCCAGAAAGCTGGGGGCCCCAGGGGCTGGGAGAATAGAACACAAAGTGACTTTTACGGAGGCTCCTCTATAGATCATATACATACATGTCTGTGCCTCCGTATAGAATAAAAAATGTTATTACATGTTATTTTCAACTCAGTAAAAGCCTAAATGCCATAAAATGAAAAGATTTATTGATCACCTCAGAACTTCCGAGGATCAATCAGAAACGCAGACCCTCCCAAGAAGCGCAGAGAAAATGACAGTGTTTAAACACAAAGGGGCTTGAGAGACAAAACGGCAGAGGCATAAAAATGAATAATAGATGGAAACAGAAAATGAAACGCAGAGAGCTCCATTTTCTAGCAACTGCTGGAGGATTCCAGAGGCTCTAGTCCTGCTCTTTGCGGGAGAGACGGAGCTCTGTGAGGGATGAAGCTTCTCTTGACCCCTCCTCGCCTCTCCCTCAGAGGCCTGGGGGTTTTGGAGGACGCCCCCTGCTCCTGCACGTGAAATTGCCCACGAGACTCTCCCAGCTCTGAGTGTCCCCCTGGATCTGGAGGAGGGAGGCAGCTGGTGGAAACATGTAGCGCTACAGAAGGTCAGGTGTGGCCGGGCACAGTGGCTCACGCCTGTAATCCCAGCACTCTGGGAGGCCGAGGCGGGTGGATCACGAGGTCAGGAGATCGAGACCATCCTGGCTAACACGGTGAAACCCCGTCTCTACCAAAAATACAAAAACTTAGCCGGGCGTGGTGGTGGGCGCCTGTAGTCCCAGCTACTCGGGAGGCTGAGGCAAGAGAATGGTGTGAACCTGGGAGGCAGAGCTTGCAGCGAGCCGAGATCACACCACTGCACTCCAGCCTGGGCGACAGAGCGAGACTGTCTCAACAAAAAGAGAGAGAGAGAGAGAGAAAGAAAGAAAGAAAAAAAAGAAGGTCGGGTGTGTGGCCAGGGTGATGTGGAACCTGCTGGCAGCTCCCCCTCTGCCTGGGCGCCGTGTAAGGTGGGCGTGTACTGGGGCCGCCCCTACCAGATGGCCTAGATGGGGACCTACTCTTCTCGCCCCGGTGCCCCTCGCTGCTCAGAAGTGCCTGTGAAGTGGCACCCACCCTGCTCCCTCTCTGCCCTCCCTCCAGTCTCTGGATCCCGTAGCTATGACCAGCCAGGCCAGCAGTGCTCAACATGGCCCTGCCCCATATCTGCCCACAGGTCTGCCCGCGTCCTTCCAGCTCAGATGCGGGCACTGGATGAAGCCAAAGGAAATGGTCCTTGCAACCTGGTTGTGGTCAGCACGTGGGAGTATGATGCCGAGGGGCCCTGATTGTTGGAGTCCTTTGTCTGTGGGTCGGCTGAGCCCATGGGATGTCAGAAGGCCCTGAGCCCTATGTCTCTGCCCACAGCTCCCAGACCTCACTCTCCCGGTCTCTCAGACTTCCAGAATCCTACAGAAGGCCTTGGAGAGCTCCCTAGAGCTGAAGGCCAAGCAGCTTCAAAGCATCCTCCACCTGCTAGGAAACTGAGATGTGCTTGGAAGAGGGGTCTGCTGAGAACAGGTGCTGCGCCCTGTGCGTGGAGATGAGGCCAGAGCAGCGCGGCGCCTGTCCGAGCCCTCGGGACTGCCCTGCAGCATGCACGTAGTGAGCAGTCTCCAGGGGTGGTCTGTGGCCCTGAGACCCAGGGGAACACCTGTCGCTGTGGCCTGACTTTGCTGCCTGAGGAGCGCCCCCACCCCAGGGATCTGGACACGCTATCAGGCAACCCTGATGAGAAGTTCCCCTCCCTGGAGGAACTGGAATGGATGCTGTCAGTTATGAACGAGGTCTCACTGCAGACTCAAAGCCCTTCCTCCCCTCTGAATCTCCAGGGCTCTGGAAAAAAACACGTATTGCTCCAACGCACCTAACATGTATTTAGTGCCACTGTGTAACCAGTCTGAGGCCAGGCACAGGGAGAACAAATGAGCCAAACCCAGTGCTGCCCATCCAGACACTCCCAGCTACACAAAAGGTGTTGCCTTCTGCCTGGGTGGGCCAGGAACCACTGTGTGAGGGGACCTGAGCTGGCGCTCTCAAAACACGTGTCCAAGGAGGCCTGCCCAAAGGAAACCCGCCTTCCTCCTACCCGCCTGGTGGGTGCGCCCCTGCCGGGGGTCACTCCTGGGCCCATCTCCAGCGGCGTTGAAGGCTGATATGCTGACCAGGTACTCGGTATGGCTGGTCAGGTTCTTCAGCCTCACCACGGGCTCGGGGAGGAACAGGACCTTCATTTTCTCCGTGTCGTTCTGGCTGTCTGCCTCCCAGTAGTAAATCTGTTAGGAAGAGCAAGAGGTTGGGGTGGCCCCTGGGGAAGCCTTCCAGGAAGGGAGGCCACTGAGTGTAAGGTCAGAGTGAGGGGGTGAGCTGAGTTCTGGGGCGAGCTGTGCCTGGGTGGGAAGGTGGAAAGGCTCTCTCCTGGAGGAATCAGGGAGAAGCTGAGGCTACTGTGCACCGACGGGGACCCCTGGCTGCTAATATTGTTTGGGAGATGCTGTTTAGCATTTTCCTGATGTTCATCTAGGGTTTGAGCACTGCCTCATTAAACAAAGCGCTGCTGAAGATGAGGTCTGAGGACGGAAGGGAAGCTTCCTTTCGGCTGCCGATGACGTGCCTTTCCTTGCAGACCTAGCTCTGTCAGTGTTTTGATTTTTGGCCTCTCCCTCTCCCCCATCTTCTGGAGAGAAGGGAAGCCATCCCGTGTCCACCCCGTGCTCTGAGCTGTGGAGAGAACAAAGCCCCCAACTCCTACGATGTGTTCCCACATTTTGTTCAGAGCGGACATTTAAGTTTTCCTCAATATGGCAACATACTTTGGAGATTACAGCAATCAAAAACAACAGGCAGGAGAACCATGTTGGGCTCAGGGCTGCTAGGAAGGCCTCATTCCTCTGGGGTGCCATTTCCTCTTGTCTAGCTTTTATGTGCTTGTAGTTGAACTTGATGCCCAAGCACAAAGGTTTAAAGAGGTTGCCAGAATTGCTTCCCTAGACAACTGGCCGGAAACCACCGCTGCCTCCGGCCAGCGCCAGCCAGGCTGCCTAAAGACAACACCAATCAGAAGACCTACCTTGGCTCTGTGGGTCTAAACCACGGCCAGGCTGTTAGAGCGGCTTGCCCGTGTGAAAAGGCAGCACGGAGGCTTCGGGGCGGCAGCCTGGAGCGCCCCGGGGCTGGCACACCTGCCTCACACACCCGCCTGCCTCGCTCCTGCTGGGCAGGCCCTGGCAGGTGAGCATCACTCATTTCCACCTGCAGGATGCAGCGGGCTTCTGCTCACTGAACTGACCGTCTAAGATCTTCTGCTCGCCCAGGCCTTGCTGACTTGAGATCAATATCCAAGTTCAATGTCTTTATCATTAAGGAAATTAGAAAACATATTTTGGACATACATAAATAGCGCCATGCCTCCAAGCTCATGGGGCTCTCCATTAGCTCATTCATCACTGAAACAGCCCTGCCATGGAGGAAGGTATTAATTTTCATAACACACCTGCAAAAATCATCTTTAAATGGACATTTAATTGGTCTCTTAGTCATTAGGGGAGGCTAGCCCACAGAATCTGATGACTGATCGACTTGGACCCCGGCAGAACAGACAGGGAAATTCATTCCGGAGAAGGATGGGGGTGTTTTCAGGGCACAGACCCGGGATGCTTAGGGGCCCTGCACTCTCCACAAAGGCCAGGCCTCAGGGATGGGATGCCACTAGGCGCTTCCTGACCCCTGGATAACCCAGCCCTACATAACGATTCCTCATTCGAGGCTCTCCTGTTACGGACTGCTGCCTTTCTTTCTCCCCATCTCTAGACCCTCCAGTGATTATGGGCGGTTCTCAAAACGGGGTTCCCAGGGACCTCACATCTGGGACCTTGTGAGAAATGCGATTGGCGGGCCCCACCCTGGACCGACTGAATCAAGGGACTCGCTCAGTGTCCAACTGTGACCCAAGGGCCTGTCTGGGATGGGGAATCTGGTCTCTTCCAGGCGCCCTGTGTTCTTTTATTGTCAGCCAGTGTACTGGGGGCTCCAGAATGGGCCCAGGAAACGGAAGGATTCCCCAGCCACGCCATGCGCCCAGAGTGGGGAGAAGCTGCTGGATGAACAAGGGCCCCCAACCTGGGTTGTTCTGTGGTGGGCACAGCCAGCCGCACAGTGAGCCTGCTCCCCCGTGATGCCTTCTACCCACAAGCAGCTGTGACCACAGCTAAGAGGCCAGGTCCAGCCAAGCTCCGATGCTTGGGCCCCAGCTCTCCAGGCGGAGCGCCTGCAGGGTCTGCTGCTGACAAAGCAGTGGGCAGGACCACGTGAACCAGGGGTGCGCCACTGAGCCGGGGGAGGCAACCGCACGGGAGGGCCTTGCCTTGTAGCCTTGGATGTTCCCATTCTGGCTCTCCGGGGGCGGTGGGTCCCATGTGACCTCCAGCTGGCTGGCCGTGAGCGGGGTCACCTGCACGTTCTGCGGGGCCATGGCCGGGGCTGGGGAAAGAGCAACATGGAGAGAAGCTGAGATGTTCATTCTGAGCCGGCCCGGACCCTCGCCCACACACCCACGGGGCTCACGCATGCCCTAGTTCCGCTGGGAACCACATGAGAGATTCTGCCCTGGGCCGCCACCCTGGCTTAGGAGGCCTTGGACAGTTATGTCCTGGGATCCATGGCTCTGTGTCCCCGCCAAGAGCTCTCAGCTCTTTTTTGCCAGGGAAGACCGCAAATCCTTCCCATATGATGTTCTTAAATGCATACAATAAAATACATAGAATTGCACAGAAAAATGATTATACCGAGATACAGTTAGCAGAGTATTTGAAACCAAAGGTATGAGATCGTAATCCACGTGCTTCTTGGTTAATACCTGACCAGGCTTAGGGGCTGGTCTGATGGCTGCTGTGAGATCAAAGCATTGATGGGTGAGGATGTTAACTTGAGGTCCCAGCAATGCCTGGGACGTGACAGGGTCACCGTGGCTCTGTCGGCGAGGGAGTCACAGGACTCCTGACTGCTGTGGTTTTTGTCACTGATATTCCTGATTGAGATTAGAGAAAAGATAGCTGTGTTGCCATGACAGGTTCAGGCATCCCTGGCTATGAAGACCCCATCTAGATGAAGTTCGTCCAGACACAAAGAGTTGTCCATACAAGAGGGACAGGGAGCTCCCATGTCTGAGAACATGGCTGCACCTTGCTCTCTGAGGCCAGCTCTGGCTTCAAATTCTGAGGATCCAGTCTTCACCTCTAGCCCCCTCGCTCCCCCTGGGGAGGAGCTCACTAGGGTATCGTCTGCGTTTGCAGGGCTACATGGTGCATGCAAACCAAAGGACACACGAGGATGGTGTGGCCGCGCCTCCGCACCTCACCACACCGCCGTTAGGGGTGTGGCCGCGCCTCCGCACCACACCACACCGCCGTTAGAGGCGTGGCCACACCTCCGCACCTCACCACACAGTCATAGGGAATTGGGAGCACACACCTGCATTCCAGAACATCTCCGTCCTGTCTACCCCGTGCCAGCTTCACACCATCTTTGAATTCCACGCTGAGCACTTCCTCTTGACAGCCTATTCTCCGCTACTCCCTCCTCCCACTGGGGCTCTCCTGGCTGTCCATGAACTGGGCCCTGGGGAGCTCCAGGGCAGCTGTGCCGGGGGCCTGGCTCCTGCAGAGGCCAGCCGAGCACTCCTCTCCACCTGCAGCCGGGGCTGGAGTTGCGGCCCAGGAGTGCAGCCTTTTGACCAAGTCTTTTTACGGACCATTGATGGAGACGATAAAACAGTCGTGTCCGAGGGAGACGGTCCAGCACCCGGCTCTCTGGAGAGGCCTTCTTGGGAGAGACTGACCTCAGGACTCACCCCTTCCCCATCACCCCCTCCCCACTTTCTGCTCTCTCCCCCCAGTGCAGAATAAAATAGTAATTAACACCCACACAGCCTGACACCAACTATTTATTTTGTTCTAACTGTGTGGTTTCCATATTATCACTGCCCACCCTGCCGTTAATGGAAATGTTAATAGCTCACACCAGGTTGTTGTGACAGACGCTCAGCCTCATTATCAGAAATTCTTATTTACCGCTCCATTAAACAACAGAATCACACAAAAAAACAATTCAATCAAAACTAACTGGAGGAATTTTAACAGCCACATTAATAATCCAAAACATAAATAAAGTTAATGTCTTCTGCATGTTTGCCATCGGCAACTCCATTGCAAAATTACTGTTGTACAATTAAAATGTGAAAGGCAAAATTGAGCGCGGCCATTACCTGGTAGTCGGTGAGACATCGCCCCCCTTCCCCATGACACCCCCAGGGTTTCTTTCCAAAGATGGCCAAACTCAGCATGCCCATGACAGCTCTGGACTTGGATATCTGCCTGTAGGAACCGGTGGAATCTGTGAGCTCCAGGTGAACCCCCAGAAATCAGGGGCCTGCATGCCCCTTTCTCTGGGGTGAACACGAGCTGTACTAAGGCCCCTGGCCCTGTCTCAGGCAGCTGAGCCGCACTGCTGTGCCCACCAGCAATGCTGCACCAAGGCACTTCTGGACCGTAAAATTACTGCAGGCAACAAAGCATTTTTTCTTGACGCCAGCAGGGAAGAGAGAAATATATGTCAACACTGAGCAAAGCACGTTGGTTTGGAGACTTATTTTTTGGCTCCTGAAAGCCGCTGGGTCTCCACCCTGACAGGAGAACCTGACTTTGAGGAAGGCCCTGCTATTGACAAGCCCCGGTGCAACTCTCATTCTTCGTAAAGCGTGTGCAGTCTGGGAGCCACGGAGCATCTGATTGTCGTTCGCTTTTTATTTTCCCACCTTAGCGTTTGCAGTGTAAGGATGACATACATACCAGCTTGGAAGCTTTAAAAAAAACATACAAGAAATTATTTTTAAAAAGCATTTTAGACCGGCAGTTGCTGGCATCTGCTGATAGGTAGATGGCCTGCAACCAGCATTTAAAGAGTAAGGTGCAAAGCTGGGGTTTTCTCTGGAGTCTCATGCTCAGGCCATGAGGCCATCGTGGAGCTGAGTGACTCGGGTCCTTGTTGTGATGGCTCCTGTACCCTTGCCAGGGGGCCTCTGCAGCCTTGCAGAGGGATCTTGGTGAGGCAATGAGAGATAAGCTTTCAGGACCTCTGGAGGGCCCCTTACCTGACAGCCATCGTGGAATTCCTGACATTTCTGAAATGTTCTGGGATTCTGGCTGATTACTTGGATGGCCTTGCCTGGTTGGGTGCTGGGGGCTGAGCTGGGCTATGGCATGGCTCTCCCGGGGTCTCCTATCTCTGTGGGAAGGGGTGGGCTGGAGGCTATAGCCAAGCCCCAAGCAGCAGCAAGGACAGCGTTCTGTCGCCTCACCCAGCCTCCCTGGGCTCGCTGTCCCTAAGTGGCCAGTGAGCTTCAGCTGGAACAAAAGCAGCCGCTGGGACACAGTGGTTGCCCTGACTTAGTCTTAATTTGCTGGTGGGTGGTAAGCACCAGCAGCTCATGGTTCTACCTCCATGTCCCACCAGACCCAAGGCGAACCTGGGCCCTGCCCGGCAGGCCTGGGCTGCAGCCCCCTCACCTCAGGGTTTAGGAACCTCTGCTAAAGGTAAGGCAGCTGGACAGGCACTGGTGTGGCTCAAACTTCAGGAGAAAAAACAAATGGTTATACATGGCACTTGGTGGAGCAATGGAGGCCTCAGAGAGTGAGGGAAAGTTTTCAGAGCTGTAGGAATTAACTCTGCAGGGAGAATGATGCTCATTCATTCAGCCTGCACCTACTCATTCAAAACATTCACCGTCCACCAGGTGGAAGGTCATCCATCTGATCTGGGGACAGTGACATGGCCCTGTGACTGGTGGTCGCTCCAACTGAGGGAGGACTGCATATTTTCCCCTCTCACCCCACATGACCAAATGATTCACTTTCTGGAGAGTCACATGGCCTGAAACCTTCTCTTCCAGCAGCCCTGAGGCTGGTAGTCACACGGGGGCTTCTCCCCCAGCCAAAGTCTTGGGATGAAAACGGCAGGTAGCAGAAGAGACGATGACAGCACTCGGAGGGCGGCAGTGGGAGGGACCAGCACCACTGGCAGGACCAGCCCTTGAGGCTTGGAGGTTGTTTGTTATCTCAGCCTAATGCTGCCAAAATCTTCCTGAATATTAACCAGGGTCTAGGCCTGGGGCTGAGGGATAGGTGGACACCAGATGTGAAAGACAAGTTTCACCAGAGAAGGACATGCATCACAATAATCACGATGCCAGGCAGAGTGTGAGGACAGGGTCAGGGGCCCAGAGAGCATGCCCAACTGGGGATGTGGGTATTTCCTGGAAAGCAGAACATCTGGCTGATCCTTAAATAACAGGGAAGATTTGAGACGTGACAGTGGGTCAGGGAGCAAGGGCACTGCTGACTGTAGAGATGGAAGGAGAAAGAGTAGAGGGGTGGGAACACGGGGTGTGGTGTTCACCTAACGCAGTGTTAGGTTCACATCAGACAGGTGGTCATCCTACTGCTAGAGCCACCCTGTGCCACGCCGGGTGTCTACTGTTGCCAGAACCACCCTGTGCCATGCTGGGCATCTGCTGTTGCCAAAGCCACTCTGTGCCATGCTGAGTGTCTGTCACTAGAGCCACCCTGTGCCATGCCATGCACCTCCTATCACCGAAGCCACCCTGTGCCATCCTGAGCACCTGCTGTGGCTAGAGCGGTATTGGACCAGGATAGACCATGCTAGATTTCTACTTTCAGTTTCTGTAGCCCATTGATTGACTGTTTGGGTAAAGTAAGGTTTTAATGGATAATTTGAGAATCAATGTTAATGTTTTAATGTAATGAAATAATTGTTTCTTTATATGATTTTTAAAAAATTGTATATTCCTCAGTTTGCTTTAATGACATCAACATTTGCCTGGTGAGATTCTCTTTCTGATTTCCTGTGGAACTACGGGAAATATAATTCTCTGATCTAATTTACCTGTCAGCACATCTTGCCAGCAATCTGCTCCCTTGAGAAGGGGGACCTGGAGACAGGCTCTGGGTCTGGGTGATTCTGCAGCTCGGGAGCCCTTCTTGATGAATCAGGAGGTTTAAAGGGATTACCCTGCTTCTACTCAGGTGGAGACAAGTGAGAGTTGGAGACAGAGAACAATGACTCAAGGCAGAAGTGCAAGGAAGCCAGGGGCCGAGCCTGAGCAGGCAACCCAGGAAACGCAGAACCCTGAGTCTGGGCAAGCGCAGAGCCCCAGAAACAAAAGACATGGTGCCCAGTGCACTCCAGCCAGCTGAGCAGCTATCTGCCATGCCCACCAGGAGCTTCAGGTCCCTACATGAGCTGAGGGACATAAGGGCTTTATTGTAACTATTCAACTCTGCCTTCCTATGGCAAAAGCAGCCTCTAACAATCCGTAATGCATGGGCATGGCACTGTTCCAATAAAACTTTGTTTACAGGAACAAGTAATGGGCTGGATTTGGCCCGAGCTGTTTGCAGCTCACTGCAGCTGTCTGCAGATGCACCACCTGGTACTCACGCCCTTGGGAATCTCCTTCCCTTGAATGTGGGCTGAATACGTGGCTTGCTTCTAAGGAGTAGAATGTGGCACTGCTGTGACTCAGAAATAAGAGCCTGTGCCTTCTCTCCTGCTTACCCACTCCTGCACTCTGGCCAGCCCATGCTAATGAAGCCAGCTGCCATGTTGTGAGAGGCCCCAAGGGGAGGCCCTTCATGGCAAGGAACTCAAGTCCAACAGTCCACGAAGAATGGAATCCCACTAGCAACTGCATGGGTGAGCCTGGAAACGCATCCTTCCCCGGTCGAACTTTCAGAGAAGACCACAGGCCTGGATGACGCTGTGCCAGAAGACCCTGAGGCAGAGGACCTACCGAAGTTGTGCCCAGATTTCTGGCCCACAGAAACCAAGGTAGGAGATGTGTGTTGTTTTAGGTTGCTATGCTGGGATCATTTGTTATGCGGTAACGGATGACTGATACATCCCAGCTGTAGCTCCAGCTCCTCTAGGAAGGTGCCAGCCTCAGCCCAGCCTCTGCACATTCTGAGGGCTCCAAGACTGGCTGGAGTTTGGTGCAGCCCTTGCCATGAATGTTAGATTTCATGGTGTGGGTGTGCAGGTGATAACCCATTGTCAGGGTCCGCATGTCTTTACACACAGCCAGACCCAGCTCAGGGTGGGGCACTACAGGTACGCAGACGAAATCTAAGAGATGCTTCTGGCCTTATTTTGTGGGGCAGGGGGATGGAGTCTCGCTCTGTCGCAGAGGCTGGAGTGCAATGGCACAGTCTCAGCTCACTGCAACCTCCGCCTCCCGGGTGCAAGCTATTCTCCTGCCTCAGCCTCCTGAGTAGCTGGAATTACAGGCGCCTGCCACCACACCCGGCTAATTTTTGTATTTTTAGTGGAGATGGGGTTTTTATTGGCAGGTGAGTCAATGAGGATGACAGAATTCTAGAACTGTGCATGGGTTAATTTGAGTGGTTCTGAGTACAGATGCCTCAAGAACACAGACGAGGAGGAGTTACTGTGTGTTCTAAGTTCCAACTAAGCACAGGGATGTGTGGGGAGAAAGGCAGGGCACTCCAGGTGAGGGGCTGAGAGCAGCACAGGTGTGGCAGCTGGGGCAGGGGACATTCTCCTTCCATAGCCCCAGGGGATGGCCTTAGTCTGCTCTGCTCTGACATGGCAGCTGCAATCCTAACAAACTGAATGACTTTAAAGATTGTGTTTTAAAAAGCAGTTGTTTCCATAGGAAAAGGAGGTTGAGGCCAGAGAGCTTCAGACTCATGATAACAAACATTTTTTTCCTAGAGATATTTCCATTTTAAAGGTTAGCTCTGAACCCTCAATACTACTAGACAACTCTGGCATTTGATTTCGTCCAGTAATGATCTTTGCTTCCCATCATCAGGGAATAGTGCGTCCACCTTCTCATTAGCTCAATAGCCATCATCTCCCACTGTTATGATAAACAAAGTTAAGAGCCGCTCCAGCCAACCGGCTCTGTGGCTTGCAGACTGTGTTTGCTTCCTGGCCCGTAGAGTGAGTCCCCATCACAGGAAGATCTGGGTCCTCACAGATCATGACGGCATCACAACCACAGCCCCTAACTCATCAGTTGCATTATATGCAGTTTGTACTCGCAAAATTCAACCTGTTGGAGAAAGATTTTATTCTCCTTTTAGAAAACTGAGGCCGGGTACTCTGGCTCACATCTGTAACCCCAGCACTTTGGGAGGCTGAGGAGGGTGGATCACCTGAAGTTAGGAGTTCAAGACCAGCCCGGCCAACATGGTGGAACCCCGTCACTAGTTGAAACACAAAAATTAGCCAGGCGTGGCAGTGCATGCCTGTAATTTCAGCTACTCTGGAGGTTGAGGCAGGAGAATGGCGGGAACCAGGGAGGCAGAGGTTGCCGTGAGCCAAGATTGTGCCACTGCACTCCAGCCTGGGTGACAGAGCCAGACTCTGTCAAAAAACAAAACAAAACAAAACAACAACAACAAAAACAAAAAACTGAGGCTTCAAGGAGTTAAGTCACAGGCCTCAGAATGAGCTCGATCTAAACTTGGATCTGCCTAACTCTAAGGTCCAGGCTGCTTCTCTAAGGTGGGAGTTGCATAACTTTAGGTAAAGGCTCAGATAGTAAGGATGTTAAGCTTTGAGGGATGAAAGGGCTTTGTTGCAACGATTCAACTCCACCTTCTATGGCAAAAGCAGCCTCCAACAACATGCATGGGTGTGGCGGTGTTCCAATAAAACTTTATTTACAAGAACAGGTAATGGGCTAGACTTGGCCCCTGAGTGGTTTGCAGATCCTGCTCTGAGGCAGATGAAGGAAGTACGGGAGGGCTGGGACAAGAGCAGAGGCCATGATCCGGAGATAGTGACTGTGAGCTGGTATGTCAAGTGCAAACAGCCCTGGGGCAGAATTCAAGGCACCTGGCCCAGGTGTCCCAGCCAACACCCTTGCAACCTTGTCCCCATCCTTTAACCCTGGGGCTGTCAGGAGTGCAATGGGAACTGGCAGCAGGCTCTGGCCACTCTGGGAACCCTGTGAGGGGCAAGTGAGGGGTGTGTGTGATGGGTTTGGGCCGCTAGCAGACGGTGGCGCTTCTGTGACACCCTGCAGGTAACGGGAGCTACAGGACATTTCCGCAGAGGCAGGAGACATGACATGAGAGGCCCTACGGAGCAAGTGAGGCGGGAAGGAGGGCACAGGCTGGCTTCACGCCCTCAGGGCCCACGTCCTGAAGCCCTCTGTCTCAATGCTGATTTGATTCCACAGGGCCTCGCTGCCTTAGATGCAGTGGTCAGGCCTGTGCGTCCTGGTCCCGCCCATTAGCTGAGCGTTCCTGGAGGACCCTCAGAAACCATTCGCACTTTGCTTTTTCTCACCTGAGAAATGAGAGTAACCTTTAAGCCCTGCTTCTGCCTGCGTGTGGCAAGCGCTTGTCATCTATGACAAAGGAGAGACCACCGCAGGCAGCGGGTGGGGGTCTCCCTGAGATTCTTACAGTCCTCCCACATCCGAAGGCCAGGAGCGCCTGGGCCAGAAACCAGGTGATCTCTGGTCCTCGAGGGAAAGGTCAAAGAAACACTGTTTACAAGACCCAGGAGCAAATGGGGGTGGGAGAAACAGGCCAGGACAGCAAAGAGCTGCAGGACAAGCAGACCAACTCAGGAAAGCGAGTCTGACGCCAGCACTAGGCACTCCGCTCCCCTGTACACCATCGCAGAAGCTGCAGATGGGGTTTTACAGCCTCACACGAGTCCGGCCCGGCTGGCTATTAGGCCTTGACCGTGAAGCATCCATTCTGTTTCTCCTTGCGGGAGAATGTTTTCAAATAATTTTTCTTTTTTTTTTTTTCCTGAGATGGGGTCTCGCTCTGTCTCCCAGACTGGAGTGCAGTGGCATGATCACAGTTCACTGCAGCCTCCACCTTCTGGGCTCAGGTGATCCTCCCACCTCAGTCTCCTGAGTAGCTGGAACTAAAGTCATGCATCAGCATACCCATCTAATTGTTTCTTTCTTTCTTTTTTTTTTTTTTTTTTCCAGAGATGAGGTCTTGCTACGTTGCTTAGGCTGGTCTCAAATCCTGAGCTCAAGCTATCCTCCCACCTCAGCCTCCCAAAGCGCTGGGATTATAGGCGTGAGCCACCATGGCTGGTCCCGAGAACTCTTAACGAGGGCAAAGTACCACCAGTCTCTGTTCTGGCCAGCCTGGGTCTCCTTGCTGCTCTAACCCCAGGCTGGAGAGGAGGCCAAGGTTTCATATTTACCCATGTGATCCGCACAGCGGATCATTGGAGGCCACTCCCATTATTTCTGTTTAATAAGATGAAAAGTTAAATACCATGCCCCAACAAGAAGCAAGGCTGGAGTTCAAGTCTAGACGGTCTCATTCCAGAGCCTGACTTTCCTAGCTATGGCCTTAGCATCTCTGGCCTTGTCCTGAAGAGTTAGGGGAAGGAGATAGGCAGCCCTTGTTAGCCAAGAGGCAACATCCATCTGATAAATTTTCTCCGAACGCTTCTCCACTAGGTACCATGAGAAGCACTGGTTCATGAGGGAGGATCTGTGTGCCTGGGATGGCATCAGCCACTTGTCCTCATGTGGTGCATAGTCTAGAGCAGGCCATGGGCAGGTCAGCAGGCAATTCCAGCCCTCAGGGTGGACTCTGTGCTGGGGATGAGCCCAGAGCACTGTGGGGGTGAGCAGCAGGGCTCCCCCAGGGAGTGCCTGGGCCGAGGAGGGCCCCCCGACCAGGAGCATCCAGGCAGAGACTTGAAGAGTGGAGAGGAGAGTTACGGCATGGAGAGCAAGGGGCAGGGAGGGGTCAGCAGCTGAGGTGGAGGGGGCCGCGTGTTCAAAGGCCCGGGAGAGATGGCACAGCACGTCCGGGGGACTGAATGGCTTTAGAGATCAGAGGTTTCTCTGGGAAGGTTTGAAAGCAGACAGTGAGACTGTCAAAGCCGTACATGAGAGAGATGACTTTGGCTATAGCTAGGGAGTGCACAGGGTGTGGGGACCCAGCCTGGAGGAGCTTTTGTAAGGACACAGGCTGCAGAGGGCAGTCTGAGCGAGGGTGGGGCTGCAACGGGGAGAAGAGTGGCAGAGGCAGGCCTGTTGGCAAGGGCCTGGAATCCACCAGTCGCAGTGACCAGGGAACCAAGTAAGCCGAGGCCTTGAGAGGTTAAGTCACATCCCCCATAATGGGCTAGATTCAAACCTGAATCTGCCTTGCTTGAAGGTCCACGCTGCTTATCTAGGCTGGGAATTAACGATACTTTCAGTAAAGGTCCAGATAGTAAGGGTGGTAAGCTTTGAGGAACTAAAGGGCTCTACTGTAGCTATTCAACTCTGCTTTCCTAGGGCAAAAGCAGCCTCTGACAATACGTAATGTCTGGGTGTGGTGGAGAGACTTGGGCTGAGGCTGGAGTTTCTGTCACGGATTTTGGGGTGGGTGGAGGCACCCTTCCCAGGGCACATGTGAGCAGGCTTCTTGCCACCGTGGCTGCTGCTGCTGAGAGGCTGGGGAGGAGCAGTGATGGCTTCGTCCCCAGGCAGAGCTCCTGTGGCACTGCTTCGAGGGCCCTCTGTGGATCCGGTCCTCTCTGCAGCCCTGCAGGCAAGCAGACTGAGCCCCAGGCAGGTGGAGTAATTTGCCCAGGGTTATGGGGACAGAGCCAGGAGCCAGACCTAGGCGTTCTGGCTTCTAAGTGCCTGCTCCTGGGCTACTACACAGAAACTAAGTTTTGGACAAGTTGGGTCAAAGAACTTGTGGGTCCTCCCAGCAGAGATGGCAGGCAGACAGTGGGACTCACAGGCCTGGGTTCCCCGAGAGTCTTCCAGACAGGAGGGGGGCTCGTGTGGGAGCTGTGGCTCCAGAGGCAGCTAAGGATGCAGAGTGATGTGGGGGAGGGACCGGGGGAAAGCTGAGCCCCAAGGAACCCCAGAGAGAAGCAGAGCTGGAGCAGCCAGGGCAGAGTGCTCTGGAACCCAGGCGAGGAGTCGGTCTCAAATCGAAGGCCAGGGCGAGACCGGGGACGCAAGCCCCCACTGGACTCTGTGACAAGCAGCGCCTCGTGTGACTATAAGAAATCATGGTGCACCATTTCAGGGTTGCTAGAAGAGTAGGTTTTAAATGTTTTCACCACAAAAATATGATCGCATGTGATGTGATACAGACGCTAATTAGCCTGATTTAATCATTCCACATGGTAAACATTACTTTGTGCTCCATAAATGTATATGATTATATGTCAATTAAAAATACAAAATTTTTTTTTAAAGCAGCTCATAGATCTGCATCATGGTTTCAATGGCATGGGTTGGGGCTCACCAAGTCTAGAAAGACAGAACTGTGGGCTGTCAGAGCAGAAAATTCCAGGGGAATTCAAATGCTCACTAGATAACTGATAACATTGAGGGATTATTATTAATTTTCCTAGGTGTAAGAATGACTTTGTAGTTATACCTTGTGATGGTTAATACTGATTGGCTTGAAGGATTCAAAGAATTAATCCTGTCTGTGAGGGTGTTGCCAAAAGAGATTAACATTTGAATCAGAGGGCTGGGAAAAGCAGACCCACCCTTAATCTGGTGTGCACCTGCTCATCAGCTGCCAGTTAATATAAAGCAGGCAGAAAAAACGTGAAATGAGTGAGACTGGCCTAGCCTCCCAGCCTACATCTTTCTCCCGTACTGGAAGCTTCCTGCCTGTGAATATCAGACTCCAAGTGGTTCAGTTTTGAGACTCGGACTGGCCATCCTTGCTCCTCAAGCTTGCAGACAGCCTACTGTGGGACCTTGTAATCATGTAAGTTAATATTTAATAAACTCCCATATATATATGGGAATATATATATATATATATCCTATTAGTTTTGTCCCTCTAGGGAACCCTGACTGATACAGATTTTGGTACCAGCAGTGGTTCTAGAGAAACAGAATATTCAGGATAGAGTTGTTTTGTTGGTTTTGGGGTTTCTGAAGTCGGCTGTTTTAATATGATTAGACCCAAAAATGCTAAGGACTCTACTTATAGTAGTATGGAGTACGCTGATAGTCCTTGGCATGAATTGTTTAGAGAGTTACGCAAAATAAATGCATTTGACACTCGTGATTTACCGCTTGCGAGAGGCAAGGGGTTTAGTGACTCTCTACATAATACCTTTGACCATATGTGGAGAACCAAGGAATATAATGAAGCTGGTTGGTTGCTCCCGAGTGCAGTGGACAAAGTGATGAAAGAAAATGATGAACTCAGGGATTCTGTCCACCAGCTTCAGAAGCAGATACTGAGTCTCAAATCTGCTAAGATTGCCTTGAGTGAGAGGCTTAACTCCTGTAGAGAAAGAGCTGAAAGTGTGGAAAAACAGACACAAGCTCTTAACATGTGAGTGGCTGACCTGCAAGTTAAGGTGCATGCACAGCTTTGCCAGGTGTCTCCTGTTAAAGTGAGGGCACTGACTAAAAAAGAATGGGGGCCAGGCGCGGTGGCTCAAGCCTGTAATCCCAGCACTTTGGGAGGCTGAGGCGGGTGGATCACGAGGTCAGGAGATCAAGACCATCCTGGCTAACATGGTGAAACCCCGTCTCAACTAAAAATACAAAAAACTAGCCGGGCGTGGTG
>NW_012101710.1:853716-857419 GCF_000951045.1 Mandrillus leucophaeus
GCAAAGTGAGTACACGCCGTTGGAAAAATGGCACTGACGGCAGGGCTGCCCCAAACCTTCCATCTGTAAGTGACACAGAATCTACAAAGCACACTAAGGCCAAGTGTGAGGGTCTGATGCGCCTGTACTCATCTGTCTCCTGTGTATGCTTCAGATTTCCCTAACTAGAAGTTAAACAACAGAAAAACAGGCAAAGGGGGAGAGTTCTCTCGGGAGAGCGTGGCTGGGGAGGAGGAGCAGGGCGAGGGTTTGAGAGACGCCTGGGGGTGGGGTGAGAAACTGCCATCAAAGCCCTTTCGAATCTGCTGTTCTGGGTGCACTCTCAACAGTGGGGTGGGTGTGAACCCTACTTTTGCACGGGACGCGGGGCCCTGGGAGGGGCGGTCTGCCCGGCCACACCTGTGGAGACGATGCTTCCTTTCTCTGTGCGGATGACCCAGCTTTTCCTGTGGTGCACAGCCCACCTGCAGCCCCCCGTCCACCCTTAGCTCTGCCACTCACAAGAGACCACAACCCTTGCGGGCTCAACCCCAGAGAAGGTCATGAAGGCCCAGGCTGGTGATCCTCCCTCTCCCTGGCAGAGCAGCTGAAAGGCGGGCTCACGCCTCGGGGGAGCAGCTGAAGGGCAGGCCAGTACCTCGGGGCTTTCTGCTCCCGTCGGTGCCAGCAAGTTGCTGAGCAAGTGGGTGCTGGAGAAAGAGGCCTCCACTGGCTGCCAGTGGCGACCCAGAGGGGTCCCAGGGAAGCTGGCTAAGGAGTGAAACCCAGGATGGTGAGAGGTGTGGGAGCCTTTCCAAATGCAGCAGTGGGCATCGCGCGATGCTCCACAACCTTTATCTACAGTGATGGAAATCGGGTGAGTAATAACACCATCCTGCCACCAAGGTCTCCCGGGCACTGGCATCTGCCGGGCTGTGCATGTGAAGCCTGAGCACAAAAGGGAACACCGGCCTGGGGCCAGGAGGACGCCCACTGTGACCACGGCGGGGGTGGGCCTGGCAGGACCTCAGGGTCCCTGGGGCCAGTCTCAGGAGTGGATTTAATTTTTCCCCCATACACAATGGGGATCTCCTGAAGGGTGGAAACAGAAAGTGAGGGGATGGGATTTGCATTTCACAAGGGTCACCCCAGCAGAAGTGTAGAGGATGGGTGGACACACCAGAGGCTTCCCTGAGAGCCCCCGCCCAGAGAGGCCTGGTTAGGCTCACACCCATGAGCACGGCGCCTCCCTGCCCTCTGGCCCAACATTGATGAGGCTGGGGCCAGGGCCATATCCTCCCTCTGGGGGCTGTGTCTGCCTCGGGGCACCACAGTTCCCTCCTGGGAGCACCTGAGCTCCCTGAGCAGCTGCTCCTATCACCCGCCCTTCACGGTCCTTCTCACCCACTCTTCTTGGCATTGCATCCCCATGGTGCTTTTGGGGTGCTGGCTCCTGGGATTTTTCTGTTGTTTAACTTCTAGTTAGGGAAATCTCAACAAGGCCCCCCACAGGCCTCAGCAAGAGGGTGTCCCAGGATAGCGTATGCTGCAGAGAGCCTGAAGGAAGCGGTGAGTCCTGAGATCCTCCCTGGCATAGGGAAGGGGTGGGCCAACCTCCCAGTCACTCAGCAATGCTTGTGCACGGCCTGCTGTGGGCTGGGTGCAGTGCCCTGGAGAATCACCCCCACGGCAGAGGCACCTGCATCCCAGAACCTCTCCACTCTGCACTCCTTGGCGAGGGCTTCTTAGTGCGTTTGTGCATGAAGGGAACGTCTGAAATAACACGAGCTGCAGCCCAGAGGGAGGGACGGAGCCCAGGGAGCCACCTGCAGACCTCAGATAAAGCTGGCTCATCACTCTCGTCTGTGAAACAGAGCAACGGCTCCCACCCAGGGGATGGTGACCATCTGTGCCCAGCGCACAGTAGGCTCTCGGCAGATGTTCATCCATCATCCAGGGTCACGTAGATGGCCCTGCACGCAGCCCGGCCCACCGGCATCAGCTGGAGAGACTGGCCACAGAAATGACAGGGGCGGCCTGTGGTTTGCACAATGTCATTATCGCGTGATATGTTAATAATTACCCAGGAAGCCCTCAGAACGTCGAGGATGAGATATTGTAGCCTGTGAAGTAGGGGGTTGTGACGTTCATTACCCTGTAAACAAGTGCCATTCACTCTTCCCTACAAACACATGTTTTCAAACTAGCATCACTGAATCCTTTTAATTTCACTTAATAGGCACTAGGACTGGCTTCATTTGTCACTAGGGGGAGCTGAAACAGCTAGAAGCTGTGCTATTTTTTTTTTTCTCTCATTCCAACCAACAGTAATTAAAAACTTGGCACACTTAGAAGAAAGGTAGGACCCATATTGTATGACAATTTTTTCTTTCTTAGAAAAAAAAAAAAGCAAACAAATATTTTCAAGACACTTCTCTGTCTTCCATAGCCACATGTACACCGTAAGCAAAAAAACACCACCTAAAGCCACCAAGTGATTTTATTGTATTTATTTTGTGAGAGAGAGTCTCACTCAATTGCCCTGGCTGGAGTGCAGTGGCACAATCTCGGCTCACTGCAACCTCTGCCTCCCGGGTTCAAGCGATTTCCAGCTAATGTTTGTATTTTTAGTAAAGATGGGGTTTTGCCAGGCTGGTCTCAAACTCCTGACCTCAAGTGATCCGCCCGCCTCGGCCTCTCAAAGTGCTAGGATTACAGGCACGGGCCACCATGCCCGCCCCACCCAGTGATTTTAAATGCTGAGCGTGGGTGTTGGTCTGTCTTCTTTTTTTTGGTGAAATTTGTGGGGCTAAAGGCCATAGTGCTGGACACTGGGCTCTGACCTCAGCTCAGCAGTCACTCTCCATTGGGTGTAGAAAAAAAGCAAGTCCTGGCTCCCTTTTTGGGGAAAACCTATGTTGCTCCTTTTGCTGGACTAATATTTAACATGCCTGAGTAACCATGTGAGCCTCAGTCTCAAGCTGCGATCGGCGGTGGGCAGAGCAGGAACAAGCCATTACAATATCCAGGCTCACAGCAACCACTGCAATAAAACTGCCAGGAATGGCTTGACAAGCAACAGCAGGACCTGCACCAGGAGCACTGCCAGGCCAGCAGCATAGTGCTGGAGGGACGGCCAGCTCCCGGGAGCAAGCACGGACAGACGAAGAGGAGGAGGACGGCAGGCATTTCCAAATCCCTTTCCTATTTAACACCTTTCCATCAAAATCCCAGGAGCATTTGCTTTTTTTTTGAGAAGCTGCCAAAATGATTGTAAAATTCATAGAATGGCTGAGAAATGTTAGAAAACAAAGAGGAATAAGACAAGCTCTCCTAAACATGAAAAAAATGTGTAATAAACTGATACAAATG
Organism: Mandrillus leucophaeus; assembly: GCF_000951045.1. NCBI lineage: Eukaryota > Metazoa > Chordata > Mammalia > Primates > Cercopithecidae > Mandrillus > Mandrillus leucophaeus. The sequence goes on from NW_012101710.1 coordinate 857,068, forward strand.
AAAGCTTTAGAGGTACCAGGGCAAAGATGTCTGTGAACGAAGGAACGTCCTCAGACAGACTTGACTGTGTGTAAGAATTTAAAACATGATTAAGATGCATCACAAAGAAATTAAAAATCAATAGATGGTTTCCGGGGAAAAAACGTCTCTGGAAACAAGTGATCTATTTAGAAGCTCACTTCACGCCAGGCTCAGAATTAATTCCAGGAGGACGAAAGAGTTTAATGGAAAATATTAAACCATGAACATTATTTTTAAAAATCTGGGTGAATATTTACTTGGTCTCAAAATAGGAAAGAAAGATGCCTCAGATCTGGAGGTTTGAGCACACACATTTAAACACAATAAAATT
>NW_012101710.1:857469-880531 GCF_000951045.1 Mandrillus leucophaeus
GAGCTGCAGCCCAGAGGGAGGGACGGAGCCCAGGGAGCCACCTGCAGACCTCAGATAAAGCTGGCTCATCACTCTCGTCTGTGAAACAGAGCAACGGCTCCCACCCAGGGGATGGTGACCATCTGTGCCCAGCGCACAGTAGGCTCTCGGCAGATGTTCATCCATCATCCAGGGTCACGTAGATGGCCCTGCACGCAGCCCGGCCCACCGGCATCAGCTGGAGAGACTGGCCACAGAAATGACAGGGGCGGCCTGTGGTTTGCACAATGTCATTATCGCGTGATATGTTAATAATTACCCAGGAAGCCCTCAGAACGTCGAGGATGAGATATTGTAGCCTGTGAAGTAGGGGGTTGTGACGTTCATTACCCTGTAAACAAGTGCCATTCACTCTTCCCTACAAACACATGTTTTCAAACTAGCATCACTGAATCCTTTTAATTTCACTTAATAGGCACTAGGACTGGCTTCATTTGTCACTAGGGGGAGCTGAAACAGCTAGAAGCTGTGCTATTTTTTTTTTTCTCTCATTCCAACCAACAGTAATTAAAAACTTGGCACACTTAGAAGAAAGGTAGGACCCATATTGTATGACAATTTTTTCTTTCTTAGAAAAAAAAAAAAGCAAACAAATATTTTCAAGACACTTCTCTGTCTTCCATAGCCACATGTACACCGTAAGCAAAAAAACACCACCTAAAGCCACCAAGTGATTTTATTGTATTTATTTTGTGAGAGAGAGTCTCACTCAATTGCCCTGGCTGGAGTGCAGTGGCACAATCTCGGCTCACTGCAACCTCTGCCTCCCGGGTTCAAGCGATTTCCAGCTAATGTTTGTATTTTTAGTAAAGATGGGGTTTTGCCAGGCTGGTCTCAAACTCCTGACCTCAAGTGATCCGCCCGCCTCGGCCTCTCAAAGTGCTAGGATTACAGGCACGGGCCACCATGCCCGCCCCACCCAGTGATTTTAAATGCTGAGCGTGGGTGTTGGTCTGTCTTCTTTTTTTTGGTGAAATTTGTGGGGCTAAAGGCCATAGTGCTGGACACTGGGCTCTGACCTCAGCTCAGCAGTCACTCTCCATTGGGTGTAGAAAAAAAGCAAGTCCTGGCTCCCTTTTTGGGGAAAACCTATGTTGCTCCTTTTGCTGGACTAATATTTAACATGCCTGAGTAACCATGTGAGCCTCAGTCTCAAGCTGCGATCGGCGGTGGGCAGAGCAGGAACAAGCCATTACAATATCCAGGCTCACAGCAACCACTGCAATAAAACTGCCAGGAATGGCTTGACAAGCAACAGCAGGACCTGCACCAGGAGCACTGCCAGGCCAGCAGCATAGTGCTGGAGGGACGGCCAGCTCCCGGGAGCAAGCACGGACAGACGAAGAGGAGGAGGACGGCAGGCATTTCCAAATCCCTTTCCTATTTAACACCTTTCCATCAAAATCCCAGGAGCATTTGCTTTTTTTTTGAGAAGCTGCCAAAATGATTGTAAAATTCATAGAATGGCTGAGAAATGTTAGAAAACAAAGAGGAATAAGACAAGCTCTCCTAAACATGAAAAAAATGTGTAATAAACTGATACAAATGAAAGCTTTAGAGGTACCAGGGCAAAGATGTCTGTGAACGAAGGAACGTCCTCAGACAGACTTGACTGTGTGTAAGAATTTAAAACATGATTAAGATGCATCACAAAGAAATTAAAAATCAATAGATGGTTTCCGGGGAAAAAACGTCTCTGGAAACAAGTGATCTATTTAGAAGCTCACTTCACGCCAGGCTCAGAATTAATTCCAGGAGGACGAAAGAGTTTAATGGAAAATATTAAACCATGAACATTATTTTTAAAAATCTGGGTGAATATTTACTTGGTCTCAAAATAGGAAAGAAAGATGCCTCAGATCTGGAGGTTTGAGCACACACATTTAAACACAATAAAATTAAAGACAAACAAGAGAAAGGGAAAAGTATTTGCCATAAACATGATTAAACATGATATCCCTAATACATAAGAAGCTCCAAAAAACCAACATGAAACACTGGGACCCATTAAAATAAAATAAAATGGAGACCAGGCTTGAGAATCCCCTGAGCAAAGTCCGTTAAGCCATGGAGACAACCTTGATCTTGCTGGTTCTGCAAACCTAAACAAAACTGAACCTGGGCTATTTCTTGTAAATGCCCATATTAAAGAAAAATAAAACTTAAGCCCAACCAATCAGAAGCTGCCAGCAACTTACTGAGGGCACCTCAGGACGTTGGCTGTAGCAACTAGTTTGGAGATAGAGATGCAACTAAAGGCAGATATACAACTCGTGATATGGTTGGGCTGTGTCCCTACCCAAATCTCACCTTGAATTATAGCTCCCATCATTCCCACATGTTGTGGAAGAGGCCCAGTGAAAGCGAACTGAATCATGGGCGTGGTTTCCCCCATGCTGTTCTCATGGTAGTGAATAAGTCTCATGAGAGTTGATTTTATAAGGGGTTGGCTCTCATTCTCTCTTGCCTGCCACCATATAAGATGTGCCTTTCGCCTTCCACCATGATAGTGAGGCCTCCCTAGCCACGTGGAACTGTGAGTCCATTCAACCTCTTTTACTTTACAAATTACCCAGTCTTGGGTATGTCTTTATCAGCAGCATGAAAACCAATACAACTAGGGATTTTCTAACAGTTGAGACCAAAGAAGGCAACAACATAGTCTTAAATCAAGTATTTTCTTTGTCCAGCTCCCATGTTCACACCATGAAAACCTTCCCCTTGTGTTCCCTCTGCAGAACCCCAAAGCACCTTTGGATTGGTGCTGCCTGATTCATAAATTGCTGTCTGCTCAAAGAAACTCTTCGAACATTTTGGGTCCGTTTACCTTGTAACAGACCCCCCATGGGAAAAATGACCATGAGCTCCACAGGCATTTAATTACAGACCAGTCATTTAAAAGCCCATCTAGGAAAATAATAATGAGATACCATTTTGCCTAACAAACTAGGAAAGATTTAAAAGCAGGAGGGAAGAGGAATGGACCCTGAGACCTGTATCTGGTCACCGCTGCAGGGTGTCAATTAGTTGAAGTATTTCAAAGGTGAAAAATGTTCATGCCATTGGACCAGAAATTCTGCTTCTAGCGTTTTATCCCAAGGCAGGCATTGGAGACGTTGGAAAAGATTTGTAACAGTGTTCAGAGTAGCTTCATTTCTAATAGCAAGGTGCTGGACTCATAGCCTTGTGCAAATGTATTGGATGATGGAAAATAATGGTAATAATGGGTTATCTATGGAGGTTTACCCCCACCTGGGACCCAGCCCTGCCCACTCCATCTGGTGCCTCCCTGGCCTTGGCCCCCATGCCTCATGCAGCAGCGAGCCCACCTGTCCTGTCTCACACCCCCTCACACAGACATAATGCACCCGACATGGACACAACCCGGGCCACAAACACAGTCAAGATGGGTCCCAAGCCCCACTCTGAATCACAGTGAGGCTCTTGAGCCCCTCCTACGTAGACATGCTGGAGCCCCCACTACTTGCAGCCCCCAGAAGGAGGCTACAGATGCCAGGGGTGGCCATCCCAGGTCTGGCTACTACTAGACCCCAAAGCACAGGGCAAGATCTGGAGAAAGCCTGTGGAGGAGGAGGCTGGGAGGGGCACCTTCCTCCCCAGAGAAGGGCCATGCCTGTGCCCGCACTGTCTACAGGGGCCCAGGAGATTCCGAGGCACCTCCTAGACTCACTGGGCAGACAGCAGGCATGCTCACAGCATTTGAGGGCTTGGTGAGGTGGGCTGGGGGCTTCTGTTCTTTCCCTGGGAAGCTGGAGCAGTTGGGGGCTTTACTCATTGATTTATCCTTCCTCCTGATTCACCCCAACCCAGCTTCCCAGCTGTAGGTCCCGGAAGCCCCCAGGACCGCTGAGTGACCCGAACCGTCGGTGGCAGGGCTCAGCAGGTGGGGAAGGTGAGCTGGCTCCAGGGATGAGCTAAGGGTCGAGGGAACCACGAGGCCACAGGCTCCAAGGAGATGGCCTGTGTGGGGACATGGCACCTCTTTTTATTTGGAGGTTCTGTCCTTGGGCAGCTGCCATGAACTCTGGTGAAAGAGCGACCCTGGGGATGACAAAGCCGCACGAGGGGTCCCAGCGGCCGGTGTGGGTGTCGGAGGGCCCTGCTCTAGGAGAGGGGGCCTCGCTCTTGCAGTTCCTGGGAGCTAGGCTGGGGGCCATGCTTGTCCGCGCCAGGATCCCCCATGGCAGAGTGGGTAGAACCTGCCTGCCCCTACTGTCCCCACAACACAACTGGGGCTGGATCAGTTTTCGGTCAGCGTGGATTCAGAAACGAACAGAAAACCATGGGCTTTGTTTGGCGTGTGAGGCCAGCTTTGCTGTTTTGTTTTGTTTGAAAGTTTTCATTGTTTTAGAGCTCCTGGGAAAGCACAGTGGTTGCAGGGCAAACAGGAGAGCTGGGCCGGGCACCTCTGGACAGGAAGCCTTGCTTTAGGCCCTCCCTGAGCTCCCTGGGCCCTGGGGCTGCTCCATCCCCGCTTCGAACTCAGGAGTCACTCAGTCACTTGTGCTTGTGGGCTGGTGGCCTGGGCTATGCCTGTTGCTCCTCTCCTTCCTCCCTTCCTGTCTAAATGTGTTTCTCTCCCTTCCTCCCTTCCTCTAACATCTTCAGAATGTTTTCTGTGTTCTGGCCTTATGCTAAGGTTCTGGGGATAAGAGGGATCCCTGCCCTCGTGGAACTCAGAGAGAAAAAGACCCGTCCTCAGGTGGATATGCAAAGAGCTGCGTATGCAGCATGTTCTGGAGCAGAGGAAGAAACAGCTAGTTCCGCCCGGGAGAGAGAAGACAGCTGCCCCTCCAAGGGCTAGTGTGGATGCAGGGCTGCGTGGGAGGGAGGACTGTGTGTCCTGCCAGGGACGGGAGTGGGGAGCGGTCATCCCAGGCGGACACAGCTTGGTATGGGTGAGGGGGCACATGCTCAAGGAAGGGGGAGCCTGGGGGCTCTGGAAATACAGGCAGGGGCTGAGATGCCTGCTTGGGGTCTGGGCAGGAGTGCAGGCTTATCCTGAGACCAGGGTCCGTCCATGAATAGTGAGTGTCTGGAAGGCTGGAGCATGGTTCCTTTATACCCCACAGTGCCCGGAATGCTGCGGAACGTGGAGCTGGGCCCGGAACTCTGGCTGGGTCATCTGAACAGCTCTCCTGCTGAGGAAGCCACAGACACTGCCCATACCTCCACCAGGAAAAGTTCTGGCCGCCTAGTCAAACTCTGCCCATCAGCACTGCAGGACAGCTGTCATGGTGAATGCCCGGGTCCCCTTCTTCTGACGGTGGCACTGGATCTCCTCTAGGGACCCTCTTGCCTCACAGTTGGCCCATGTGGTCCAGGCAGAGATGACGCCTCCCTGGCTTTGGAAACCTCAGGACGTTGACTGTAGCAAATAGTTGGGGGACAGATATGCAACTAAGGGCAGTGGACTTCCACTGCAGAAAAGGGAAGTTCTCTGTGCCTAGGGCTGTATGGCAACCTTGATGAAGAGCCTGACCAAGGAAGGAGCCAACTAGGAGGAAAGTGGATCCAAGAGGCCACATGGAGCAGCGTGCTGGGGCGCTGGATCCAGCCATGCCTGAAGCTGTCCCAGGCTCCGCAACTCTTCCAGTGCAGGAGTTAATAATGATTCTTCCAGCTTAAGCTTGCTGGTGTTGGGTCCTACCTCCTGCATACTGCACTCCTTACCAATGTATTATTTTTACCAATTTGTAATGCCTGGGCTTGTACATCAATCTCAGCTAAAAATCTAAAAATGACCCTTTCTCTCTGAGGTTAAACAGATTTAAGTATCACGTATTTGAACTTGAGGGGACCCAGAGATCATCTATTCTGAACATTTCATCATTTTACAGATGAGGCCAGACAAACCGAGTCACTCACCCAGGGTCCCTGTCATTCACCAAATACTGACTGGGGCTGACCCCAGGCCAGGCACATTCTGGACACTCATCTTGTGAGCAAGACTGGTGTGATAATGGCAGCAATGAAGCCAGAACCTGAGTCTCCTCACTCACAGGTCTCCCCACAGCAGCACGAGGTCTCAAGGCCGGACTCAGAGGGGTTAAGCGACTTGCCCGTGGTCACGCAGGCAGTAAATGGTAGAGCCGACGCTTGGACATGCACGTTTACCTATAGGCCCATAGCAAAGTCTTAGTTTTCATAAAAGCCTTTGAGCATTTCGGGCCCACGAGTTTGTGATGCTCTGAAGCTTCCAGCCGAGGCGACGGAAGCTGGCCCAATTTAATTTCCTTTTCTGAAGGCCTACTTGCTCTAAGTCAATATGTTCGCAGTGTCTCTCCTCAGCAGATTAGGGTTATTACAAGGCAGGTACTCGGGCTGTGAGAAGCAGAGGCTAGAAAGGGAATGACGAACCGGCTTTCTCCTTCCAGGAAACTCTCTGCAGTGTAAACACAGAGCCTGGAGGAGTGTGCTGAGGCCGAACAACAGCTGAGGTGTTCACCTGCAGGGGTGGCACTGCCAGGCCTGGCGCGGGAGACGCGTGAGTTGTTCTGGGTGTGCAAGAGCCAACCCCCATCCGATGGGTGGGGCGGAGCAGAGACCTGGGTGCAGGGGCTGTGTCTGGGAATTTAATTTTTAGTTTAACTTATAGCAAGGCTGATAATGATCCTTCCCTAAAGCCAATCCCCCTCCTCATTTAGGGGTGGAAACTGGCTTTGTAAAACTAATAAAAGGCTGAGAGATTAGGAGTATGAGAGAAGCCTGAACTCAGCTAAAATGTAAGCCTCCTTTTTTTTTTTCTTTGAGATGGAGTCACTCTGTCACCCAGGCTGGAGTGCAGTGGTGCGATTTTGGCTCACTGCAACCTCTGCCTCCTGGGTCCCGGTTCAAGCGATTCTCCTGCCTCAGCCTCCTGAGTAGCTGGGATTATAGGCAGGTGCCACCATGCCCAGCTAATTTTTTGTATTTTTAGTAGAGATGGGGTTTCACCATGTTATCCAGGCTGGTCTTGAACTCCTGACCTGGTGATTCACCCGCCTCAGCCTCCCAAAGTGCTGGGATGACAGAAGTGAGCCACCGCACCCAGCCCATAAGCTATAATCCCTCACTGCTCAGGAGTCATGTGACCAGAGGTCACAAGATTAGTGACTTCCCCAGTTGCTTCTAAAGATAACATCACTATTATGGAAACTAAGATTGATCTTTGGAGATGCTTTTCAGACTTTTGCATTCTGAAAATGGACTGACCCTACCTGGATTCATGACTCACAGCTCAGGCGGTCCTGTGGCCCCACTCAGAGGTGGACTCAGCAGGTGAGGACCATTTCTCACGCCCTGTGACGGCATCCCCAGCCAATCAGCAGCACCTGCTCCCCAGCCCGAACGCCCACCAAACTGTCCTGGAAAAGTCTAACCTCTGAGCCCTCAGGGAGACTGACTCCAGTGAGAACTCTGGTTCCCCCACGTGGCTGGGCTCTAATTAAACTCTGTCTTTACTGCAATACCATGGGCTTAGTGAACTGGTTTTGTCTGTGCGGCAGGCAGGAGGAGCCTGCTGGGCGGTTACATTCCCTTGTGTGAACCCCGGCTCCTGGCGCTGCTCCCCGCCTGCCAGGGCCCTAAAGTGGATGCACAGCTTCTGCCAGCCTGTGCACCCTCACCAGCTCTGCCTCTCCCTCCCTACTGCCAGGAGCCTCAGGAAGGAGCCCCATGGAAAGACCAGCCCAGGACATGAGTGCCTGTGTGGCAGATGGTGACAGTGTTATCTGCTGTTATGGGGACAGAGCCACCCTTTCCTTCTCCCTCCCCTTCCTCAGGATGAGGAGCTTCTGATTAGCCTTCCCTGCAGCTCTGCGATGAGACACTGATTCCACCTGCCTTCATCTCAGTGCATCTGGGAGGCCTTGTCTCCAGGACATGTCCCTGGGTGCAGGGTTTCCCCGGCTGCTCTCCTGCCCTGTGGAAGTTTGGGATTTGCCCGAATGACAAAGATATTCTGAGCACCTGTGGCAATAACCCTGGGGTGAGGAGCTGTTGGGGATGAAGCAGCTGTGGTCTAAGGGGGAGGAGCAGCATTAAAGAGAAGACAGTCCCGCTGCTGGGGGGAAGGCAGAGCTGTGCACGAAGCACTCAGGATACAGCACAGAGGAGAAATCTCAGCCCCACCTAGAGGGAGGGGACAGAGAAGGCTTCCTGGGGGCAGCAGCAGCTGCTCCTCCGGGGATAAAAGCCTAAACGACACTTTGGGAGGCTGAGGTGAGCAGATTGTGAGGTCAGGAGATCGAGACCATCCTGGCTAACATGGTGAAACCCCGCCTCTACTAAAAACACAAAAAATTAGCCGGACGTGGTGGTGGGTGCCTGTAATCCCAGCTACTCAGGAGGCTGAGGCAGGAGAATTACTTGAGAGCAATTCTCTCAAGTGGAGGTGGAGGTTGCAGTGAGCTGAGATCATGCCACTGCACTCCAGCCTGGGTGACAGAGCAAGACACCATCTCAAAAAAAGAAAAAAAAATGCAAAAAGGGTGCTTCAGGCCTCAACCAAGTTAAACTGGAGGGGCTGCACAGGGCACTCCGGGCGGGTATGACGCTGTGGGAACCGGCTCTGCTGACTCTCAGCACCTGCCTTCGAGCTCTGTGGGCAGTGCAGCGTGGCCACGTGGAGCTTGTGTGTGTGCGTGGAAAAGGCCTTGGTGGCGTGGGCACAGCAAGTAGGCTTTCCTTTCCCTTCTGTGGGACTGCAAAGGGTGCAGGTGGCAGAGCCCAGGCCTCTGGGCAGAGGTGAGTCACGTGGAGGGCGTGCGTATGTTGAAGAGGAGGGGGCGCAGAAGGGCAGGCCTCTGGAAGGGAGGGCTGGAGCAGGGACATACATGTGGGGAGGGGAGGGAAGGGAGATGGGGGCCCAGTGGGGAAGGGAGAAGCCACATCGCACCGTGATGCTAACCTCAGAGGCCGGGCCCACCTGCAGCCTCTGCAGCTGCCTCCCCACACCTGGGCTGTCTCAGCTCCGCACTGCTAAAAAGCCCTTTGCTCCCCCACTCACAGCAGCACACTCACAAGTCTAAAAGGGGGAAGGCCCCTGAGTGACCATCCCTGGAGGAGCAGACACACCAAATATGGTAAATGCATGCAATGGAATATTACTGAGCCATGAAAAGGAAGGAAATTCCGACATCTGCTACAACTCGGGTGAACCTCAAAAACCTCACGCCGAGGGCAAGGATCCAGACACAGAAAGACAAGCATCACACAGCTCCATTTGTACGAAGTACTGAGAACAGATGAATTTGCAGTGACACAGAGTAAGTGAGAGGCTGCCCAGGATGGGAACAGAGGGAACAGGAGGCCTGCTTAATAGGTATGGGATTTCTGTTTGGGAAGAAGAGAAAGTCTCAGCGGTGGATGTTGGTGATGGCTGCTCAACATTCTGAATGCTGCTGAATTGCACACAGAGGATGGTTTACATGTTACACGCATCTTACCACAATGACAGACCCATATGGTCTGGATGTGTCCCTGCCCAAATCTCATGTCGAGCTATAATCCCCAATGTGGAGGTGGGGCCTGGCGGGAGGGGATGGGGACATGGAGGTGGGTTTCTCATGAATGGCTTAGTTCTCATGAGATCTGGTCATTAAACATGTGGCACCTCCCCCTCGCTCTCGCTTGCTCCTCTTTGTGCCGTGTGAGATGCCTGCTCCCCCTTCGCCTTCTACCATGATTGGAGACTTCCTGAGGCCGCCCCGGAAGCAGAGACCACCATGCTTCCTGTGCAACCTGCAGAATTGTAAGCCAAGTAAACATCTTTTCTTATAAATTACCCTGTCCCTTTACAGCAGTGTGAGAAGGAACTAAGACACAAACAGCACAGACCCTAGAACTGGAGCTGGGTGCTGGGCACAGAGCTGGAGCCGGGCGCTGGGCACAGACCTGGAGCCAGGCGCTGGGCATCCAGTCTCATTGCCGCTTGGCTGGCCCTGGCGTGACCCCCCAGTTTCCCACGCCACCCCTGGCTTCCTGAACCCCCTCCTGGCACCCCTCGCTTGCTGAAGCTCTTTTCTCTGAACGTCTGCCTCGGTCCCTGACACTCAGGGCCTGCCCAGGTGCCCTGAGCCCCCTGGATCCTGGCATCCTACCCCCAGGCACAGGTGAACCCTAAGGCAGAGCTCCGACACCCACACATGCTGCTTGCAGTTCAGACATTGCGGTTCCCGATCCTCCTGTCCCGTGCTCCCCCCATGCCACAGGCTGACCCACCCCCAGCCATGGGGGCCAACTGGGGCCCAGTCACCTGAATACAACTGGAGAGCACAGAATCTGCCATAGTCACTGTCTGCAGTGACACCCACCCGTTACTGATGGCACCCTGACACCCCTTCCTGACAGCACCCTTGGCCCCACCATGGGGGGGCTCTTCTACAGCCAGGTCCATCCCTGAGGGAATGCTGAGCTGTACCTCGGTGGCTCTGAGTGACCCCTTTGAACACATTTTCGTGCAAAGAGAGGCAGAAATACCCTATGCTCTTGGTGCCTCTCTCCATGCATCCTCATTTGTATGCAAATACTGCTTGGCCATTCCGGAAAAAATCTGTTGGGCTTGACCCTTGGTGCTATCGATTGGTTCATAATCATAACCCTTCCCAATTGCAAAAGGTCATCTGATGTGTTTCCCTCCTCTGGCCCCCGCAGTCCGCAGCTCCTGCTGGGCTGAGCCTCTGTCCTCAGGGACACTCTAATTATTTCGGACCTGAAGCAACACCCTTCTAAATCTGCACCAGCGGAACGGAGCAGGAACACCAGGCTCTGAGTGAAATCAGGGAACTCTTTCAAGTCACCATCCAGCGAGGAGGGTGAGCTTCTGTGGTCTCCTCGGCCGAAGGGAGGGCGTTGCTGTCATTACCTGAGGCACACTGGGCCCAGAGAGGGATAGGGACAGGATCTGATCTAAAAACAGACGTTGCTTCCCACTATGAGCCCCACAGAAGGCAGAGTCCCTTGAATCGGACCCAAGAGTCACATCTTATCTAAAAGGGGTGGAGACAATGGCCCATGTGGCTTTCCCAGACCTGCGCCCGGGGGTAGGACGCCAGGATCCAGGGGGCTCAAGGCACCTGGGCAGAGAATGGGCTGTTACCAGGTTACCAGGCTGGTTCTGGTCATCAGGCCACTGCCGAAGCCCACTGAAGGACCGATGCAGATACAAACATTTACCCCTCCCGATAACGAGGTTCCATTTCCCACACACCTAGATCCCCACTGAGTTAACGCCACGCTCGTAGAGCAAAGCCACAGTAAATATGACGGCCCCAGGTATCCAACAAACCCTTGAGGTCGCAAAAGCAAGACTTGACCATTCACTGAAGCTGTCAGGAAATTCCACCTCTCAGCTGAGCCCATCTTTTCCTGCCAGTGGCATGGAGACCTCGGCCCTGGCAGCAATGTGTTCAAGGAGGAAGAACACTGCTGGACACCTGAGGGGCTTGGGCACAGCATGCTTGGCTGTCCCCACCACTGTGGCCCTCTCTGGCAGTGGGGTTGGAGGTGCACAGAGCTTACCAGCCTCGCCGACAAAGACCTCCACGGGTGCGCTGGCTGGGCTCTCACCAATGATGTTATAGGCAGTCATTATTACTTCATAGCGCCGGTACTTCTTTAAATCTGCAGGGTTGAAGGAAACATGGATCAGCTTCCACCAGGACACCTTCTGTTCTTCCAAAGTTCCCCCTATGAACCACAATGAAGCAAGCAGCACCCTCCAAGGAGAGGAGCGAGGATTGTTAGAAATCTGTGAAATGCCTGCATCTTCTGTGACCAGGGCACCCTTCTTCTCTCCTCCATATTAATTAAGCACCCACCACCTTTAAGAAAAAGACGCATCCATCCTGTCCTGTGTTCAGGTAAAAGGCAGCATGGGCATGGAGCTCCCTCCTCTAACGTAAAGGATTTAGAACAGGGGTCCCCAACCCCTGGGCCACTAACCATGACCTGTGAAGAACCAGGTTGCAAAGCAGGAGGTGAGTGGCGGGTGAGCGAGCAAAGCTTCATGGGTATTGAGAGCTGCTCCCCATCTCTTGCATTGCACCTGAGCTCTGCCTTCTGTCAGGTAAGCTTAGATTCTCATAGAAGTGCAAACCCTAGTGGGAGCTGTGCGTGCGAGGGATCTAGGTTGCGCGCTCCTTATGCCTTGCACGACCTCGCTCCCTCGCACATGCGGTTCCCAATAGGGTTTGCACTCTTACGAGAATCTAATGCCTGATGATCTGTCACTGTCTCCACTCCCCGCAAGATGGGACTGTCTAGTTGCAGGAAAACAAGCTCAGGGCTCCCACTGATTCCACACGATGGTGAGTTGTAGGATTATTTCATTCTATATTACAATGTACTAATAATAGAAATAAAGTGCACAACAAGTGGGATGCGGTTGCATCCTCCCAAAACCATCCCCCACCACCTGGTCTATGCAAAAATTGTCTGCCACAAAACCCACCCCTGGTGTCAAAGTGGTTGGAGACCCCTGATGTAGAATAGAGAACATAACCTGGGCCTGCCTTTTGGTTCAGAATCTCTCCTTGAAATTATGCACAGATGGAGTAAGACTGTGGCATTGAAAATGGAATGTGGAAAGACACTGGTAACCAAAGGCCTCTGAGACCTTAGTGGCCATGTCCTGGGAAAGAACGGGCATGGGCTGCCGCACACAGAGAGCTCCCCGGGGCAGGGGCCAAGCGCCAGCTCTGCAGTAAGTGACAGGGTGAGAGTCATTGACCTTTAAGCCAAAACATTCTGGAATGTTCTCCCACTGGTTAACACTGCTCTGTGGGTGGCTTGGCTTTTCCGAGGCCCCGCGTGTGTGCCTGGCACCTCTGTGCTAGTGCGGATGGTGGTGCGCTTGGGCCATGCTGGACCTGTGCTGCCCTGCATATCACCCCCACCCCTGCAGGATGCTGGAACACAGCAGGCTCGGGGAGGGCCAGCCCCTCCCTCCTGCCTGGTCCACTTCCCAAACTGGCCAAGTTCCCTGTTGAAGTCGATCACATTATGGCTCCATGTCTAGCCCCTGAGTTGGATTTTGAAACTCCTCCCTAGCTAGGAATCAAAGGAGAAACAACACGGTTTGTTTAAAGGGCGAAGGGAGGCTGAGCGGATAAACAAAATGTGGTCTTTCATTCGACAGGATATTATTCAGTCTTGACTAAGATTCTGACGCCTGCCCTGACATGCATGGACCTTGAAGACGTTAAGCTCATGAAATAAGCCAGCCACGAAAAGACAAATACTACATGATTCCCCTTCTATAAGGTCCCCAGAGTTGTCGAATCCATCCAGACAGAAAGTTGAATGTGGGTGCTGGTGGGGATGGGGTATAAGGAGTTAGTATGTAACAGGGACAGTTTCAGTTTGGGAAGATGAGAAAGTTCTGGAGAATGATGGTGACGGCTGCATAATGGCCTGAATGTGCTTAATGCCACTGAACTGTACACTTAAAAATGGTTAAGAAAGTCCATTTTCTGTTATATGTATTTTAACACAATAAAAAAAGAAAGAGGCTGGGTGCAGTGGCTCACGCCTATAGCCCTAGCATCTTGGGAGGTTGAGACAAGAGGATCGCTTGAGTCCAGGCATTCAAGACCAGCCTGTACAACATGGCAAAACCCTGTCTCTTAAACAACAACAACAACAACAACAACAACAAACAATTAGCCAGGCATGGTGGCACAAGCCTGTAGTCCCAGCTACTTGGGGGGCTGAGGCAGGAGGATCACTTGAGCCAGGAGTTCAAGGCTGCAGTGAGCCGTGATCGCGCCACTGCACTCCAGCCTGGGCAACAGAGTGAGACTCTGTCTCTTTAAAAAATAAAATAAAAAAAAAAAAAGAGAGAGAAAAGAAAAGAAGAGAAAAAAGAAAGAGTTTTGAAATTATGAACAGATGGAGTAAGACTGGCATTGGAAATAGAATGTAAAAAAAAATAGAATGAAAAAAATAGAAAAAAAATAGAATGAAAAAAAAATAGAATAAAAAAAAAAAAAAAAGGAATACAGAAGCTGGAGAGATCTTGTTCTATCTGGCTTTCCTCTCTGTCCCAAACTTGAAGACCAGATATTAGTAAATTTCCCCAGCCTCTGTTTCTAGAAGCTTCCTTTCCTATCTCCCTGGTGGTTTGGTATGTGGAGACACAGCGTTTGAGAGGCGATTCCAGAAACTGGAACCATTAATCCAGGCTGGTTTTCCCTTGCACTGAGAGGCCGGCTGGCCCTGGGCACAGTGTGTGCGTCTCGCGGCGTGGGCTTCCCGCTGAGAGCGCACTTACGTGTTAGTTCACACATGGTCGATGTGGAGCTGCTGTTCACCATCTTGAAGCTGCTTTGGGCTATTGGGGTAAGCAAAGCAGAAAGGCGGTTAGCACGCAGGGACACGGCCATTGCAGGAGATGTGCGGCAGGAATGAGGGAGACAGGCGCCTTACTGGGATGCCAGCCACTGCCCACGCTGCACCTCCCAGGGCAATAAAGACTCCGCTGCCACCCACGCTTTCCACCCGCTCCCGGTGGGGGCTGCCACACCTCCTCATAAACACAAGGCACCCCAGTCCCAGACAGGCAGGGTGCCCTCACCACTCTGATTCAGTGAAACACATTAGTTTTTGGCACAACTTAGTACCAAGTGGCAGGACACCTTTTCTCCCAGTCACCCCAGGGCAGCTGCAGCTGACTCATGCTCACGCAGGGAGCCCCGGCTGGAGGAGCCGAGCAAACCACCACAGGGAGAGCTGCGCGACCAGGTGCATAAGTCCAGCGCATCCCGGGGCCTTCTACTGTGCTGTGTTTTGATTTTGTGACAAAGCCCAGGGAGATGGTAATTGTCTGGTGGTCAGCAAGGGCCACCTTCGGGGTGTGCCAACAGTGCAGACTACAGTGCTGCAATTTCCCATTTCCGACACTCATCAACACCATGCCTGGCGCTGTGTTGGGGTCAAGCTGTGTGAGCTCAGGAGCTGCCGCCGTCTGCACACGTGGCCTTATGGAGGGAACTGGGTGCGTGGAAGGCCCCGCAGCTGGCTTTGGCGAGTGAAGCAGGCAGCCCCGATGCCATGGGGATGGCAGAAAGCGGGAGGGCGCTGTCCACACGGTGTGTTCTGGAGCTGCTCCCTCCTCTGTCCCCGGCACGAAGATGTCAAGGGGCAAAGAATATTTTTGTGACACCATTTGCTGGGTGCCAGGAAATGAACCCCCTCTAACCTCCGTCCAACAGAGGAGGGGTGGGAGTGGGCAGCCATCCCTCCCCAGGATTCTAGAAGCTGCCTTGAAGGCAGCTGGGCCCTCGTCTGAGCAATGATCATGGCGCAGTGCAGGCCGAGCCAAGATCAGCCCGAGGGTGAGCACCACGGGCTCCATGCTGAGGCTGTGCCTGGTACAGACAGGTGGGGCCTATGTCTGTACCAGGGGCCTGGACTTGGGTTTTGCAACAGGTTCCCACTGGCCCCCTGCCTCCATCTCAGGCCCCAAAGCCCTTCCCCACTGATGCGGGGAGCATGCAGTCCCTGGAGGCCTGGCAACCGCTCTCCCCTTAACACAGTCTGTGGCAGACAAGGCCCCTCTGCCTCCTGCAGCTGCACCGGCCTGCAGCACACCTGCACTCCACGTGCCCCTGGTGGGTAAACCTGCCTGCTCCCTGTTCCCAAGAGCAGGGCTGCCTCTTCTCTCAGCCTCCTCCGCGGCATTTCCCACCATGATGTGCACTAAACAGATGCTGAGGGTCCCCTGGGACCCTCGCTCCCCGCGCCAGGACAGAGGGGACAGTCTCACCTGTGAGCTCAGCACGTAAAGCTATAGGGCTTTTGAGCGTCTTGGCCTCGGTGCCTGACCCAGCTTCATACTCCAGCTCCCGGTAGTAGATCCTGTATCCCTGAAGAAGGCCGTTCAGGCTTTCGTCCCTTGGAGGCTGCAAAGACATCACACCGACTCGGTCACACGACGGGAGTCAACCCAGCTGGCCTGCAACGGGGCTCACCTCCACCCGTTTAACTAGCCAGCTACACAGAAGGAAGTCGCGGGTTCCAGCGACAGGTGTCAGATTCGTCAAGAGGAACCCAGGCAGCTCCCAGGGCACAGCACCGAGCTGTGGAGCCACTTTCAGAATGCCGGTTTTCACGTGCATGTGTGTGGGGACATAAATACTTTGTCCCCCGTCCAGCTCAAATCCTCAAATGAGCCCCCAGGTTGGGGCAGGAGGCTGGGGACAGACGCGGATGGCGAGGAGGCTGCGTGCTGTGCGGTGAGCCCAGAGCAGGGTGGAATCTCGAGAGGCGGCCTGCTCTGAAGCACCTACCAGCTGACCCCACCCTCCCTCTCAGCCCCCGGCCACCCAGGCTGTGACTGCCTTACCGTGCCCCTCACTGATGCTTCCCCATGCCAGGCCACCCCCACTGTGCCTGACTCAGGCCTCAGGCTGGAATCCCCTTGGCCCCTCGTACGATGGCTGGCCTGGCCTATCGCCTTGCGGTGTGGTGATCTGTTTCAGCTGCCCCAGGCAACCAATACACCCTTGCCATCCAGCTCTCACCCTGCAGTTCTTACCAAGCCATGGCTAGGCACTCATTAGATGCACATTAGACTCCCATGGAATAGGGAGCATAGGCAGATAAGAAGTGGAGGTTCAGGTCTTGCTGGAATCTAAACACAGGAGTTGTTTTTGCACTCATCTGGGTGCTGACCCTCCAAGCATCTGGTCTCTCTTCTTGGGATACTCAGATGGGAGATAAGGAACAGGAACATTCTAAGCTCTGACCAGGAGATGGCTGAAGATGAGGCCATGGAGCCTCGTCCAAGGACGGATGTGCACGGAACTTCTGGTGCCGTGCTCACTGTGAGGCCCTCACACCACAGCACCATCCTGCTCCCTGGGCAGAGCCGCAGCCTTGCCACACGAGAGTCCCTTTGCTGTGGGTTGAACTATGTCCCCCTAAAAGACACGCTCAAATCTAAGCCCTGTCGCCTGTGAACCTGACCTTATTTGGAAATAGGGTCTTTGCACGTACAATTGGTGATGACAGGGTCGTACTGGATTAGGGGGAGGGTCCTAATTTGATGAGTGGAGGGAAATTATGAGAAGAGGGAAGTTTGGACACAGGACACACAGGTGGAACAACCAGTGAAGATGGGGACAGAGTCTGGAGTAATGCGTCTGTAAGTGAAAAACACCAAGAGTTGTTGTTGGTCACTGGAAGCTGGAAGAGGCAGGAAGGATCCTCCCTGGAGCCTTCAGAGGGAGAAGGACCCTGACGACACCTTGAGTTTGGACTTCTGGCTCCCAGAGCTGTGAGAGAAAACGTTCTGCTCTTTCCAACCACCTAATGCGTAGTAACTTGTTTTGCGGGCCCTGGTAAATAACACATCCTTGCATCCAAACTCTCTCCGATCCTCACTCTCTGAACCCAGGCACCAAAAGGGGTTGGTTCAGAGAAATCGCTTTCTCTTTGGACTCTTGCTACTCACGAGGCAAAACCCACACGTGGAGGAAGCGGTGTTCTTTGCACCCCAGGCTCTCTGATAGAATGGCTTGGATAGCGAGGGGGGCTTGCACTGCGGTAGCAACGAGGACGACACTCACTCACACATGCAACATGTGACACGCACACACCAGAGGGGCACTGTGTGTACCCAGCGGACTCAGGAGGTTTTCCAAAATGAGGTCTGCGACCACGTTAGCTCAAGCAGCCCCCAGGTCACTGCCATGCAGGGCTGCCAGCAGCCGTCCCTCTCCGTGGACTTTCTGACTCCCCTACAATACTCCCAATTCAGGAAAAGCACGAAGGGATATAATCCCCCCGTAAGGCACAGAAAAGCATAACGGGAACACCTGAGTGGACTTGCTGGGTCTTTGCAATCCACATCCGAGGGGCCCTGCAAACCCACACCCTTAGACACCACTCCAGCCTGGACACAGCTCCACTCCTGGCCTAGGGGTATTCGACCCCAGTGTGCAAACCCAGGGGCTGAGAGAGCTGTTGTTCGGGGGGCTGCATCTGAGTCCCCATGGTGTGCTTGTCAGTGCCCCACAGCCCTCTTCAATTTTGCAGAAAGTGACAAGGGTCACGTATCCATCCTGTGGGCTGCAGCCCCAGGTCCGAGGACTCCCGCTGCCCACCACGGAGCAGAGACGGGGACACGGCGCTGCCTGGCATCTGGCTCCAAATTCTCAAATGGAAGGTGGAGTTGGGCTAGTATCTGGGAGGGACTTTTTTTCTGCTGGCTTTTCCTTTTTCTCTCTTTACCCTTCATTGGCTACCACCAGCAGCTGAGGGGACCTTGGTGCTGGCTCTGCTCCAGCCTCTCTGCTCTGGCCCCGGCTGGCCGCCTTCACAGGGCCAGGGTGTGCTCAGACACCAGGCCAGAACCGCTGAACCAGAACCCGGGACTTCAATGTCAAATGAGGCTCTCTTGTTTTTGCTTTTTTTTTTTTTTTAAGCTATAAAAAAACAAGACACCCCGCTAAATCAGAATCTGAAAATGATGGTTCTGGAATTCAGATGTAACTGGGCATCCCAGGTTTTCTCTGGATACCCGCTCCCTCCCTGGCACTGCTTGCCTTCTGTCGGGACAACCTACAGATGGAAATGCCTTTCAAAGCGCCTCCAGTAATAGCGCTAGAGAAACAAAGCAGAGAGTGAGCCAGCACAGATGAGGGTCTCTCCAGGGTGCAGTGTACCCGAGGCAGCGGCAGACGATCAGCAAGGCACGGCAGGGTCCCTGAGGCACGTGGCCAGCACATCCGTCCACACCCTGTGGCCACTGACCACTTTCTCCAGCAGGGAGCCCTTCACCGGCTCATGGGGTTCCCAGCACTGCTCAACTTGCCAGGAAAACAAAATAAAACCCAAACCTGAGTCTGGGAAGCTGAGAGCTGGCAGAAAAGGAAGGAGGAAGAATGGGAGGCACAGTCCAGAAGCTGGATGGGGGAGCAGGCAAGGGAGGCTACAGTGTCTGCTGATTGTATTAAATGCTCTTTTCCTTTTCTATGATTTTGACGATAGAGCAGCGTTTGGGATGCCAGCAATAGTCACTCACAGGTGTCCTGCACTGCTCCTTTGCTCCTTCTCCAGCTCCCCCATCCCAGGCCCCCAGTCCCACTCTGCACCCCTTCCCTTAGGGCTGGGCATATCAGATGGTCTCCTAAAAACCGGGGTGCTGACGGGGTTCGTGTTCAGTGTCCTCCCTGTGGAGTCTACAGAATCGCGTTCAGAGCAGCTTTTAGGTTTTCAGTTGTTTTACTCCCACTCTTTAAAAATTAGTCCCTTGTGCTAGGAGCGGGCACCGGTCAGCATTGCATGCAATTGCAAACTGGCTCCAGACAGTGTCGTGGTGAAAGCACCACCAGAGATGTGGGGGCGTGGTGGAAATCCTGTGTGTGCATAACACACACACACACACACTTGCACATCCACTCACATCACCACACAAGGGGGTTCCAGGTCATCTGCTCTTTCTTTTCTTTGAGACAGGGTCTCACCCTGTTGCCCAGGCTGGAGTGCAGGGGTGCGATCAGAGCTCACTGCAGCCTCGACCTCCTGGGCTCAAGCGATCGTCCTGCCTCAGCCTCCTGAGTAGCTGGGACTACAGGCCTGCACCACCACACCCGGCTAATTTTTAAATTTTCTGTAGAGATGAGGTCTCACCATGTTGCCCAGGCTGGTCTTGAACTCCTGGGCTTAAGTGATCCTGCAGTTTGCTCTTTCAAACTCTAGCCCTGGTTACTGAGACTGAAATTAAAACCCTTATTTTGTAAGGCATCCTTCTTCAAACATAACTGTTAGCCACATTGAAATAGAAGGTTTACTTAACCTCCTTTTTAGAAGAAATATAATGGATGGAAAAGTTGGAAAAGTCAGTATGTGAGACTGAAGAGAGGCGATTCTCCGCAGGCCATGTGGCTTTCAGAGAGAGGAGACAGAGTGGTTTCTGCACTGAGCCACAAGCAAGTGTTCTCCATGGCTGTTTGCTCTCCATGGTCATTCTGCTGACTACGTCCACAGGGAGGGAGGGCAGTGCCCGGAGCCACCAGGAAGGCCTGGTGCTCTGGCTCCTTGAAAAGCTGCACCTGTCTCCTCACACTGACTCACCAAGAGCTCAGGGCATCTTACGGGGGGATCACAGACAAACACTGAGCTCCGCCACTCGGAGAATGTATTCCAGCCTTGCCATCTCATTGCATCTATGAGATCTCCTGAGCTATCGTGCACCAGGTGCCAGGGAGTGAGTGAGGAAGGCGGCTCTGAAGCCTCAGAAAGAGCGAGCTCTGCGGGGAAGAACTGGAGGATAACTGCAGGGAATGGTGTTTGAGCTGCCCTTGGAGTAGGAGGCGGCTTTTGATGAGGGGAGAAGGGCTGGCCCTCTGTGAGGCGGGCACGGTGCCTGGTATAGCCCCACTAGACAGGAGTCAGAGGTGTGAAGGGCAGGGGCAGGTCTGGGTGGGTCTAGGAGCAGCAGCCAGGCTACGGGGACAGTTCCCAGCGCCTGAACCAGGACTACCCCAGGTTCCAGGTCAGTCCCCACTTGGGTGGGCTCCCCAGAAGGAGACTGGCCAGAAAGGAGCTTCCTCCAATCCACTGGAGCCACGGATGGGCTTGATGGGTTCCTGGGTTACTGCTATTCCCGGTAACAATCAGTCTTGCAAAAATGCACATACAGGAGCCCTTTGCTGAAGGAGCCCCAGAGACTTCCAAGACCCTGGGGGCTTCTGACTTTCCTCTCCCGGGCCGCTGACAAGCACACAGAAACATGTCCCTGCTAAAGGCTTTCACCCAGCACGTGGCTGTGCACCCAGAGAGCCTGCTTTTTTTGCCCAAGGCTCCTGGTCCACCCAGATGGTCCCAGGTGGTCCTGCTGGGAGTCCTGTCCTTGCTGTTCACACTGGTGGTGGGGTGGGAGTGGCTGGAGTCTGGGCAGTGAAGATGAGAGACCTCAGCTTCCATTTCTGGACTCTGGACTGACTATCAGCAGGACAAAGAGGCGAGCAGACAGATCAAAAGCTTACAGGCGGGACTCTGTAAGTACCAGCCAAGCAACCTCACCCTGAGGTCGCCTTCAAAGCCTCCCTCTCGCCCCAGATTAGACCCGCGGCAGCTCCAGGCACTGGGACCTCAGAAGGAAGACTGCAGAGGCCTCCAGCCAGCTCTGCAGATACACAGACGAGACAGGATTACAGAGAGCGCAATTTACTTTTGGGGGAGGAGGGAAGCTCGGGTAGGGTGGGGAGCGCTGGATTCAATTCACCAAAATTATCAACTAGGCAGGAAGTTAGGAGGTTGAGACGATAAAAATGTTCTCCCTGGGGACCAAGTGTGGCTTCCCAGCCTCTGGGGTGGGAAGATGGAGGGGAAGGGGCCGAAGGTAACTGATCTTGGACTTGCAGATATTTCTAGTCAAGGTGAATGAGACGATTTAGAGTTATGAGAAAAGGCCAATCTCCCTTGCCCAACAGACAAAATGTCCATGAGCCCCCGGGCTGGGGCCACATATGGCCCACAGGCTAACTGACGCTGTCTGCACCAGAAATCCCTGAAGAGTCAAAATGCATCCCCTCCCGGCAGGCGTCTTCCAGGCTTGGGGAGGGGTTACAGGCGGCCATACCCCCAGAGGGTAGCTTCCTTGAAGGTAGCAGCTGGCGGAGGCCACTCTGTTAGCAGGTGCCATCTTCCCAGTGGGAGCCTCACTTATAAAGGGCCCGGTGGCATCACGGAGATGCCCAGGCCTGCCCGCATGGGGTTCTGAACTGGGTTCAACCACATTTCCCATTCCTGGACTTTGGGATTAACCTGTCTATAATCCGTGAAAGAGGCTCTCCAACTCCAGAGGTGCTTGGAGGCATCAGTAGGGTAGCTCCATGGAACCCACGAGGTCAAGGTCAGGCTCTAGATTCGGGTCCTGGCCTTGCAGCCACCTTGCAATATAAGCTTGGGCTGGCTGCTCAAACTCCCAGGCTCAAACCCATGCCCACAACAGGCAGAAGTCTGGCCAGACGGTCTCCAGAGTATTATACGACTTTAAACAAAAGGTTCGCTTTGCACCACAGACCCGTATCCCCAGCCAGCCCTTCGCATGTCTCTGACTCTGCATATGCCCAGGGGCAGGCCATGTTCGGGTCTTGTTCATGTTTAAATGCCCACAGCACCTGGGCCAGGCCTCAGCCATGACGGATGCTTAGCCAGAGCCCTGGGGTGGAGTGGGACTTGCTGGAGTTCAAGATGACCTCATCTGTGTGTCACTGCACCCTGGCTTGGCCATCTGTGTGGAGAGAAGCTTGAAGGGAACTGGGAGCCCCACCTCAAAACACCTTCCCTCGGCCTGCCATGCCTCAGAAATTCACCAGCAGCCTTCTGGAGGTTCTTCATTTTTCAAAAGCCTGTTTGTTTTGTTGTTGTTTGTTTTTTCCGAGATGGAGTCTCACTCTGTCGCCAGGCTGGAGTGCAGTGGCATGATCTTGGCTCATGGCTCACTGCAACCTCCTGGGCTGCTCACTGCAGCCTCCCGGGTTCACGCAATTCTCCTGCCTAAGCCTCCCAAGTAGCTGGGACTACAGACACGCACCACTATGCCCAGCTAATTTTTGTATTTTTAGTAGAGACAGGGTTTCACCATGTTGGCCAGGATGATGTCGATCTCTTGACCTCGTGATCTGCCTGCCTCAGCCTCCCAAATTGATGGGATTACGGGCATGCCAAAGCAAAAGCACCTGTTTAAATGCAAATGACCTGGTAGGAGCGTGCCTGGGTTTCATCACCAGGTAGGGGAGGCAGGAGGAAGTCAATGCTCTGGGGAAGACCTGGGAGGGTGGGCATCTTGGAGGCTGCAGGGTTGAGTGGAGGGAAGGCCTGGGGGTGGGAGGAGGCAGGACCTGCATGGAAAGCCTCCCTCCTTCCAGCTGCCTGCACAGGGACCCCTGGACCCCTTGCCATTGCTGGCCTCTGTGGAACTTCCCACTCAGCTCCCTCTGCTGAGGTGGGGAGCAGCAGGGCAGGACCTAACTCTCCCAGTTCTAGAGACAGGGAGCTGGGCTGAGGG
>NW_012101710.1:880581-893947 GCF_000951045.1 Mandrillus leucophaeus
TATAAGCTTGGGCTGGCTGCTCAAACTCCCAGGCTCAAACCCATGCCCACAACAGGCAGAAGTCTGGCCAGACGGTCTCCAGAGTATTATACGACTTTAAACAAAAGGTTCGCTTTGCACCACAGACCCGTATCCCCAGCCAGCCCTTCGCATGTCTCTGACTCTGCATATGCCCAGGGGCAGGCCATGTTCGGGTCTTGTTCATGTTTAAATGCCCACAGCACCTGGGCCAGGCCTCAGCCATGACGGATGCTTAGCCAGAGCCCTGGGGTGGAGTGGGACTTGCTGGAGTTCAAGATGACCTCATCTGTGTGTCACTGCACCCTGGCTTGGCCATCTGTGTGGAGAGAAGCTTGAAGGGAACTGGGAGCCCCACCTCAAAACACCTTCCCTCGGCCTGCCATGCCTCAGAAATTCACCAGCAGCCTTCTGGAGGTTCTTCATTTTTCAAAAGCCTGTTTGTTTTGTTGTTGTTTGTTTTTTCCGAGATGGAGTCTCACTCTGTCGCCAGGCTGGAGTGCAGTGGCATGATCTTGGCTCATGGCTCACTGCAACCTCCTGGGCTGCTCACTGCAGCCTCCCGGGTTCACGCAATTCTCCTGCCTAAGCCTCCCAAGTAGCTGGGACTACAGACACGCACCACTATGCCCAGCTAATTTTTGTATTTTTAGTAGAGACAGGGTTTCACCATGTTGGCCAGGATGATGTCGATCTCTTGACCTCGTGATCTGCCTGCCTCAGCCTCCCAAATTGATGGGATTACGGGCATGCCAAAGCAAAAGCACCTGTTTAAATGCAAATGACCTGGTAGGAGCGTGCCTGGGTTTCATCACCAGGTAGGGGAGGCAGGAGGAAGTCAATGCTCTGGGGAAGACCTGGGAGGGTGGGCATCTTGGAGGCTGCAGGGTTGAGTGGAGGGAAGGCCTGGGGGTGGGAGGAGGCAGGACCTGCATGGAAAGCCTCCCTCCTTCCAGCTGCCTGCACAGGGACCCCTGGACCCCTTGCCATTGCTGGCCTCTGTGGAACTTCCCACTCAGCTCCCTCTGCTGAGGTGGGGAGCAGCAGGGCAGGACCTAACTCTCCCAGTTCTAGAGACAGGGAGCTGGGCTGAGGGAGGCTCAACCACGTGCCACTGTCTCCTGCAAGTTCAGGCAGAGCAGGTGCCCAAATCCCAATCTGATCCGGACACCGTGGTTCCCCCGGGCATCTGAGCTTTCACTCTCCATCCTGTGCCTTCTGCTTTGTGGAAAGTAGGACAGGGATTCTCTCCGGAGTTCGTTCCTGATGGTTCTGAGAGCACAGGAGGCTCTACACGCAATCCCCATGAGACACAACACCAGCGATGTCACCCGTGAGCCTTCCCTTGGGCTGTACCAGGGGCCACGAGCTTCTCCAGCCTTTCACCACAGAAGCCGGTCCGTCCCACAAAGTGTGTTCAGATGCCCCTCCAGCCAGAGTTAGTTTTGTTCCTTCTGCTGTCTTCCTAGCAATGCCTTATAGAGCCCACCACGCTTAATGAAAGCTCTTCACATCCTGCGGACTGCCTCGGTCCCCTCCAGAGCTCAGCACCCCATGCAAGAGCTGGTCCTCTGTGGGTGATGGCACAAGTGGAGAGAAAAAGAAATAACTCCAAGATGTGTTGTGAAGCGGTGGGATGCCTCCCTGCCTTTGCCCAGGCAGATGTAACCCTCCTCTGGGAAGGTGCCTGTTACACTGAGAGCCTCCCGCATGGTGTGATCAATTGCTTAGTAATTTTTTCCTTGCTAGAAAACAGCCTCAAAACCCACTTACAGGCTGGGCACAGGGGCTCATACCTATAATCCCAGCACTTTGGGAAGCCAAGGAAGGAGGATCGCTTGAGTCCAGGAGTTTAAGACCAGCCTGGGAAATACAGTGAGGCTGCATCTCTATGAAATCTTTTAAAGAAGTAGCCAGGCATGGTGGTGCACACCTGTAGTCCTAGCCACTGGGGAGGCTGAAGTGGGAGGATCTCTTGAGCCTAGGAGTTGGAGGCTACAGTGAGCTATGATTGCTCCACTGCACTCCAACCTGGGTGACAGGGAAAGACCCTGTCTTTAAAAGAAAACACAAAGCTGGGCGCAGTGGCTCACGCCTGTAATCCCAGCACTTTGGGAGGCCAAGGTGGGTGGATCACCTGAGGTCAGGGGTTTGAGATCAGCCTGACCAATATGGTGAAATCCCGTCTCTACTGAAAATACAAAAATTAGCTGGGCATGGTGGTGCAGGCCTGTAATCCCAGCTACTCAGAAGGTTGAGGCAGGAGAATCACTTGAACTCAGGAGGTAGAGGTTGCAGTGAGCTGAGATCGCATCACTGCACTCCACCCTGGGAGACAGAGGGAGTTCTAATCCTTAGTTTTCAAACAGAACTGGACCCCATGCAAGGTAAAGATTGACTGTCCTACTAAGAAGAATCAAGCCTGACAGTCCACTATGGGAGGCATTTAAATGGGTCTATAGCCTTGAAATTACAGCCTGTGTTTGCTTTTTTTTTTTTTTTTTTTCGAGACAGGGTTTTGCTCTTGTTGCCCAGGCTGGAGTGCAATAGTGTGATCTTAGCTCACTGCAACCTCCACCTGCTGGGTTTAAGCGATTCTCCTGCCTAAGCCTCCCGAGTAGCTGGGATTACAAGTGCCCACCACCATGCCCAGCTAATTTCTGTATTTTTGGTAGAGACAGAATTTCACCATATTGGCCAGGCTGGTCTTGAACTGACCTCAGGTGATCGACCCGCCTCAGCCTCCCAAAGTGCTGAGATTACAAGCGTGAGCCATTACATCTGGCCCTGTGTTTGCATTTTTAAAGAGATTACTAAAAAAACAAAAACAAAAACAAAAACAAAAAAACAAAAACACGTTTACAGGTGAAACATTTTATTTGGAATGCAAATCTATATTTAAACTGAGTTTCTTTTTCTTTGTTCTTTTTGTTCTGATGCAGTAAATTACTCATAATTTTAATTATACTTCAATTGCCTGGCAGTTGACAAGCATTTATTTCTACAGGACGTTGTATTGACCACCTCCTGTTCGTGCAATTAGTTTGTTCTGTTGGGCTCTGGAGGGGGACGGCTGAGGCACACATCAGCCCAGCTCCTCCAGGTGGCACTAGGCACGTCCCTGAGCTGTCCAGCAGCACCAAGGGGGGCTCAAGCTCTGCACCATCCACTGGGGCCGACAGCAGGTGATGCCTTCACAAGCCTTGTTTGGTGGAGGTGACGCATCCCAGCCCTGACACTCACTGCCTTTATAGGAAAGAAGCTTACCTAGGTGAGGTATTGGCAGGCTGCTGCTATGTCGACAAAGAAAATGGGAATTTTCTGGTAGGATTCAGCATGGTACAAAGTGCCAATGTTCTTGTGGTTGACCGTGTTGGTGCAGGTTAGGAAACAAGCACTTGGGACTTTCTGTTTCCATTTTGAATGTCTCTGACCTCCCACTGGAGACACTCACGGGAGTCAGGGCTGAAGCTCGGGTCTGGGGGTCTGGTGGACCCCAAAGACTACAGATGCTGCATGAGACCTGAGCTCAGCTTTGTGACCTTTTGTTCTTACAAAGGAGGAACCCGGAGCCAGGGGGGCCTCTCAGGGCCACAGTCGCCCGATGGTAAGTGCGGGTGGGTCCTTTGTCACTTTGCCAGTGGCTCCCAGACAGATCAGGGGCTGTGACTTCCCAGGGGCAGGGGTGGGGCCCAGGCTGTTTTCTTGGTTCCCACGCTGGCCCCCTTATGCTCTGGTAAGCTCAGCAGGGTTGAGTGCCACAGACGCGCTCTTCCAGTTCCACCAGGAGACGCTGGGACATTCTTTCATGCCCTGGAAATGTTCCTATCCTACCCAGAGAAGGTGGATCCCTTAGCAAGACAAAGGCAGCCGGGACGCAGCCCCGCACACCTCCATGGACACTTGAAGGAGATTACACGCTCTTCACAGAACCCAGCTTGTTAAACGCCCACTCTCTATCCCTCAGATAAGTGGCAGTAGCAAGTGATATGCGGGTGAATCACATAAATTGCCACTTTCATACCTCAAACATAGTCATATTTCATAGGATCATACAGCAAGACAGGGGAAGCGGAGCCGCTCCCAAGCTCCCCTGGCTGGCCCCACCCACGGCCCAGCCAGGCTGTGGTCACTGGGTTCCTCTCTCGCATCTCTAGCACCACGCACCTCAAGCCCATGCCCAGGAAGGCTGCGGCTGGCGCTGCTCACTCAGCACGTCTCTCTCCCAGCCCAGCAGGTATCTCTGGCACCTACTGTCCTAGCCTGGGCCTCGTCCTCCGTGCTGCAGAGTGAAGCCACTGCTCCTTGGAGTGGCCCCTCTGCAGGGCCCTGGAAGACGCTGTCTGGGACACCTGCTGGTGGCCTCGGCTGTGTTTCCCAGCATCCCTTCCATTTCCCGCAGCCCCTCCTTTCCCCAGAACCCCTTCCTGTCTCCCCCTTCTGTACCAGTGGAGGGCATGTGGCTGGGAAACCCCCTTGCTCTCCAAGGCCATGTCTGGACCATTGTTCCCCTCTTGATTTTCTCCTGATTTCCCGAACCATCATTCCCACCTGCTGCCTCGGGCACCCTGCCATTGTCCTTGAGGACAGCATCAGCTCCGAGGAAAAATCTCGCGCCCACCAGACTGCCCTCCTGACCCCAGCCCAACCCCAGCTCCCAGCAGCTACTCCTAGGCTGACCTGGCCTCGCGCCGCACCCGCCCCACGCCAGCCCCATCCCACCATGTTCCCAGCTCCCTGGCAAGGCAGCCCCCACTCTGGCCGCGGGAACTTCCCTGCGGGCCAGTAGCTTCGACTCTGCCCTTGCGCTTGGCCCCCTGCCCGTCCGTCTGTTGTGTCTGTTGCCAAGCCAAGTTCCAGCCCTGGGGAAACTCAACATCTGCCTGCCCCGGACCCGGGCCACACGGCGCAGCTCCCCACCCCACTCTTCAGCTGGGATCTCCCTGGGGCCTGCAGCCCTTCCTTCGGCAGTTTTGTCCCTCTGTTATATTTGTCGTCAATGTACTTGTTAGTAAGCATTGCCCAAAATTGAAACTAATGGAAAGAGACGGCAGCGTGTCCTTCAATGCCTTACCGGAGAATTGCTGAGCAGGCCCACCAAGGAGTCTGTGATTATCTGGAAGAACATGCCTTTGTTTGACTCACTGCGCACTGGAGATTAAAGACCCAGACTTAGCCAGGCACAGTGGCTCACGTCTGTAATCCCAGCACTTTGGGAGACTGAAGCATGTGGATCACCTGAAGTCAGGAGTTCAAGACCAGCCTGGTCAACATGGTGAAACCCCGTCTCCACTAAAAATACAAAAGTTGGGTATAGGGGCATGTGCCTGTAATCCCAGCTACTTGGGAGGCTGAGGCAGAAAAATCGCTTGAACATGGGAGGCAGAGGTTGCAGTAAGCCTAGATTGTGCCAATTGTGCCATTGCACTCCAGCCTGGTGACAGAGCAAGACTCCACCCCAAAATAATAATAATAATAATAAATAAAGACCCAGACTTCGAGAAAATACGTACAATCCAGTAGATATTTTGTTTGGTTGCAGATTACTTCTCTAGAAAAGCTAACTCCAGTGGTTGCAGTTTTACTGCCCTGTAGGGCAATAACCAATTTGTGTATACATAGAAGCCTTGCTCCAACATCCTCAGTGAAATGCCGAGACATACCCAGTTCCTCCAACGCTCTCAGACTGACCTCCCCATCCTGCCGGTCCTCCTGAATAAGGGCAGTCAAGTTCACTCTCTGCGTGCATCGCAGTCCTGCTTCCCATGTTTTGGAAATTACACTGAGATGATAATTGACACCATTTCCCCCTCGCGTTTGTGAGTCTGAGGGGGTGTCTCCTTGGTTCTACACTCAAACGCTTAGCTCAGGGCTCCACTTGCAGTCCACGTCCAGCCATCGTGGCTGAATGTGC
Source organism: Mandrillus leucophaeus (assembly GCF_000951045.1). NCBI lineage: Eukaryota > Metazoa > Chordata > Mammalia > Primates > Cercopithecidae > Mandrillus > Mandrillus leucophaeus. Next base: position 886,514 of record NW_012101710.1, read on the forward strand.
AGGGAAATGAGAACACATTTGACAAAATGCATGTGATTCCCCGCGCTCTTACCTGCCACTGTATCAGGACAGAGGACGTGGTGTGTGGCGTTGCTGAGACAGATCCCGGGGGCTCTCCTGGAACTGAAACACACAGGAGAGAAAAGCGGGGATCAGGGTGGTTGTTATGTTCTGCCGCCCTTCCCACGGCCACCCTCAGGGAGTGTGGGAGGCTGATGAGCCCTGCCTCCTTCCTTCTCCAGGGGTCCCCTTCTCCTGCCCTTCCTTGGGGCTTCCCAGAGCTTCTCCTTCAAAGCCTGTGCCCGGGATAGGAGGAACCCAACCCTAACAATGGCCCTGAGAAACAGACCCAGACTGGGCTCTCTCTGTGGTGGACATTCTGAGAGCCGCCCCTCCAGAGACGCTGTCCTGGAGCTCTCTGGCTCGAGACCTTCCCTGCAGGGCTCAGATCTTCTGGGAGAGGCAGGGAACATATCTTTTTTTTTTTTTTTTTTTTTTAGATACCTAGGTGAGAGCTACTTTTCCTGAATAGGACACATGATCATGCCAGGTCACTTGGTTTGAAATGCTAAAGGGCTGTCAGGAAAGGGGATCAATTTCTGGTGAGGCTGCAGCTGGCTGGGACAGCAGGGTAAAGTAAAGAGGGATCTGCCATGGTTCTGCTCTGCTCTGTGGAGGGACAAGGTTGGTTTGACCTCTGCCCATGGCCATGCCCTGCACTCTGGCCAAACTAAACTTCTTGTCATCTGCCACATCCAAGAGATCTTCTGTGCCCCTCTTCCCTGCCTCCTCTGCTCCCTCCAAATCTGTGTGGTCCTGTCTTGGCATATTGAACTGAACTCTTAGCCCTCCCCAGCTGTAAGATCCTGGTGGCCCAGCAGAAGCATGACATGCATTCTACATCCAGTCCATATTCACTGAACGGAATGAGGATCTTCCCACAGGCCCGCTTGTGCATCTAGCAGATGCCTCTCCACTCAGAACCCAAGATTGGGTCCCAGGGTCACCTGCTCTGTGATTTTCCTCTGGACCTGAGAGGCACCCCCTCGTCAGCCCTGGCAGTGCCTGCATCAGTCACACCTCCACCGTCCCTGTTCTGCTTTAGGAATGGGTCTCCCTCCAACCCTCTTAATCTCCTATGGTTCCAGCTTAATGGTGGGCCCTCTAGCCAGCTTTCTGACAGCCATGGTGACACAGCAGTGCCATTACAGGGAGTTCTCAATGTCCTCGAGTTGTGAGGTTGTGCAGAGAAATAGAAATCACTGTAAAAAGAAACTGTTCATCAGTAAACCGTACACATACTCAGAGGACTCTCCCTATCATGCCAAGGGTTTCCCAACCCCTGGAGAGAGTCCGTGCCTGCCAATCTCTAGATAGTGTAAGACAATATAACACAAATACAATGCAAATCCATTGCAAAAAGAAAACTGCACATCCCAGGAAAGACGATGACAAGATAGGTGCATCAAAGCCTGATTTGAATATCAAAGGATAAGAAAAGCCTCCGGAGTCTGAAGAGGCCCTTGAATTTTTTTTTTTCAAAAATGGTCCTTTTGGATGCCACCCTGGAGGGCAAAGGAGGCTGTTGTACTTTGCTCTCACACAATCTGTCAGAGAGATTATGACAATGACATCAGCTCGTGTGGGTTTTTGTTCTTTATTCTAAGATTTAGTGCTTAGTTGCAAAAATTACCTCAACTGTGTTAAAGGTAAGGTTAAAATGAATGCATTTATATAGTTTTTGTTTTGTAATTTAGTTGCTGCAAAGCCTTTCCCTTCTGGTTTAGTGTGACATTGGTCCCCACTTTAAGTGGGGAAGGCTTTCCCAGTTACAAGTAGCCTGGGCCTCCAGGTTTGCTACAATAAAGCTGTGCAGTATTTGCATGTAACCTGTACACATCCTCCTGAATACTGTAAACCATTTCTAGGTTACTCATCAGTCCTCCTACCATGTTCTAATTTATAACACTGTTATATAACAATGTTACAATGTTATAATTGTAGGCACCCTTATGAGTGATCCAGAAATTGTACAATGTCATAATACTCTCCAAACAAATACATAGTTGTTACACTGTATTTCTTTAATTTGTATTTTTAACTTTTTTTCTGAACATTTCAATCCACAGTTGGTTGAATCCAAGGATGTGGGACCCTTGGACAGTGAGCTCCTGGGGCTGATCCCAGCTCCTCAGGGCCCAGCAGGGTTCACTAAGGCCCTGGACCACCCCATACACCCAGGGCGGCTCCTCTCCTCCTCACTGGCTTTCCCCACAGCTCCAATAAACCCCCAGGATTTGCGCTCACAAAAGAGTTGGGCGAGAGGCAGGAGCCACAGAAGCCAGACAGTGCTTTTCTAGGGGCAGGTGCACTTTTCCTGGGAGCACAGCTGGCGCCTGTCGGAGGCTCTTGCGGGTTCTGCTCTGCTGGGAGTGCAGGGTTTGCAGCAAAACAGCCTCTGTGAGTTGCTGAGAAGCCAGGAATGGTTTGCTCAACTCCTCTGCTGGTCCCTGAGGCCAAGGGAGGCCTGTGTGGGAGAAACCACACTTCCAGGTCACCAAGAGAGCAGAACTGAAGATGTGAGGTCATAGGGTGAGCCAGTTGGAAATTGGTTTATTGGAAAATTCTTCCACTGGAGCGTTAAATGGAAAAGACAGTGCTTTGGGGGTAGGCTGCGGGAATGATGATGAAGCGCTGCTGGGTGAACTAAGTGCTGGGTTTCCGGCCTGGGAGCTGAGCTATTCCCCACCATCCATTCTTTTCCATCCCACCCGTCCTGTGATCACCGCTGGACGCGGCTGATAGAGCTGCCTCCTGGGCTCACCACAGGCCTGGGCCACACAGAATGACAATCCATCTTCAGGCCCAACGCCGCCGAGATAGGATGGAGCAGTTGAAAACACCACCTGGAGCTCTGAGGAGACCTCACTTCCCATCACTTACCTGCGCTGTTGTCAAAGAGCTGCTCGTGAATGAGAAAAATTGGGAAAATCTCTTAAAACCCAGCTACCCGCTGACATTTATTTTTAATGACCCTATCAATTATTCAATTTCTGGGATGCTAATGGATAGTAGGGGCTTTGGAAGCCAATCAAAGAGCCTTCCATTCCATTTGGAAGCCCTTGAAACCTTGATTTATGACCACAGGCTGTGCGGAAACCCTCCGAGCTGTCTGTCACTAATGGAATTCTACTGCTTGCCACCGCTCCCTGGTGACCCCTTCCTGGCTCAAGACGAAAGTGGGGCCTAAGTGTCTCAGGCTCCAGGGGCAGTGGCCAGGAACACAGTCTGGGCCCCGGGTTGCTCACCATCCTGCAGCGTGGTCACCGCCTCTGTCTCCGAACTGAAGTCGCTGTCTCCAATGTCATTGGTAGCTTTCAGGCGCAGCTTGTAGGAGGTGAAGGGCCTCAGTCTGCAATGTGGAAGAGACTGTGACTGCAGGGCCCTGCCTCCCTGTCCTGCCCTCAGGCGCTCCTGGTGAAGCCCTGGGAGGAGGGGCAAATCCCTCCCCTGCCCTGAGAGCTCTGGCCTCCTGTGTGGGCCCGAGACAGGTCAGCGAGGAGGCTGTTCTTGGGTTGGACTCAATCACTTCCTAGGTGCAGTGAGCAGGGGCTTTAAGAGGACCCTAGACCTGTACTGGGAGGAGCCTTTGAACACCTGGGTGGTCGAAATCCTCAGGGAGAAAGGAGCCGCACAGAGGGCAGTGAGTGCAGGGCGTCCTGGCCAGGAGGAAGATTCTGCTCAGGGCTCCTCGGGGAGGCACTGCCAACCCCTCACTGGAGCCACCCCTGGCACTCCGGTGGGCACATCACTGCTCTCCAAGGGATCCACAGAATTCCTCAGGAAGCGCTAACACCCTGGGCCCTTGTGCTGATTCGGAGCGTAAAATGAGTTCCCGCCTGATTCCCACGCTCCGTCCTCCTGGAGCTCTTTACTGGCCAGGCCCAGCCTCGCAGGGCTCTCTAAGGTCCACTTCCTGCCCGGCTGCAGGCAGAGACCCACCGGCCCCGCATCCCTACCATTCACTGGGGCTGACATGGTGCCAGGCACTTGGCAAGTGCAACCCCTTTCAACCCACGCGAGCTCTGGGAGAGGAGGCATTATTATTCCCATTTCAAGGATGATAAAACGGAGGCCCATTGCTGCAGGACTAGTAAATGGCAACAGTCACATGTCACTTTACAAAAGACCACACCCTGTCAAGCATCCAAGTGAAAAATGCCTCCAGCCCTTCGATGGAGATTTTAATGGGACTAATGCTTGCCTGAGGTGCCTTCTGGTGTTAGCACTTCAGGCCTACTTCCATCTGCTCACTCACCTTCCTTCCTCCCTTTCTTCCTCCCTCCCTCCCCTCCTTCCTGCCTTCTCTCCCTTCTTCCTCCCTTCCTGCTTTCCTTCCTTCCTTCTTCACTGCCCTCCTTCCTCCTTCTTTCTCTCCCTTTCACCTCCCTTCTCTCCTTCCTTTTCTCTTCCCTTCCATTCCCTCCTTCCTTTCCTTCCTTCCTCCTTCCTTCCTTTCCTTTCTTCTTCCCTTCCCTCCTTCCTCTCTTCATTCCTCCCTCCCTCCCCTCATTCCTTCTTTCTCTCTCTTCTTCCTCCGTTCCCACTTTCCTTCCTTCCTTCTTTCCTTCCCTCCTTCCTTCTCTCCCTTCCACCTCCCTTCCCTCCTTCCTTTTCCCTCCCTTTTCTTCATTTCCTTTTTCCTTCCTTCCTTCCTTCCATCCGTTCAGCTATTCCACATGCAATGGGTCTCCTGTGCCAAGCCCCATGCCATGTCTGAGACTAGACTTCAGCCAAACTCTTTTGTGCAGATGATGCTAGGATCTTGGTGAAGCCCTAGCTAGTCAGGGACCTGCTCTGCAGCCCATGCATACTCAGTCACTGGCTGGTTCCTCTCAGATGCCCTTTATTTGACTTCCGAATGAGCAAGTGAGGAAGCTGCTCTGTTCTCCTCCCTGGCGGGCAGTGGCACTTCATAGATGAGGGCTCAGTTTCCAGACCAGAAAACTCGGGGTGCCTCAGGACTCTCAACCTCTGTTACTCATGTCTAAAAGTCTCCTCAACTATCACTCTAAGCCGAAGCCCTCATCACCTGAAACCCAGTCTTCTGTCCTCATTCCCAACGGAATCTGTAAACCAGTGCCTTTCAAATGGAACCCTGTGGACCCCCAGGACTCTGAAGCCTCTGACGTCCAGAGCCCCACATGGCCCGTATCAGCCAACAGCAGCTCCATGCCCATCGGGTTTATGCATTTGGGCTGGGTCATATTTGGCTTAAGGGAAGGATTCTGCTTTTTAGAAAACTGAGAACCATTTTTGGAAATCATGATCAGATGCTATTCCTGCTCTCAGGTCCCCGTCCTGCCTAAGACCAGGTGACAGTGTTTCTCTACCAGCTCACACCTCAAGGCATGCTTTTCCACTGCAACCCTCCAGAACCTGGTCTGGACTTGCTACTTCCCAGTCCCTGACCGCAGGCACATCTCAGCCCCTCTGCACTCAGCGTCCACAACTGGAAAAACAGCCACAGAAGGCAGCTGGCCTTGGCCCCAGCTTTAATGGAGATGCTTCTGAAGTCCGACCACAAAATGACCTTTGCTCCACATTTCTGGGAGATAGCCTTTGCTAAGTTAAAACAAACAATCTCCCCTCTGTTCCTAGCATCCTAGGAGTTATTTTGTCTTGTCTGGGTGATAATCACGTGTTTTCTCCCGTGACCTCCCTGCCTCATCCACCTGCGCCTCCCACCATAGCCCCACTGGCTCCTTCTCCTCCTGTACCAGGAGGCAGCAGAGTGGGCATTAGGAACGTGGGCCCCAAATTAAAACTGCCTGGCTTCTAGCTCCCAGTTAACCTTGGACAGCATACTTTGCCTCAGTTTCCTTATCTGGGCTGATAATAGCACAGGCATCATGAAACTGATATGAGGCTTAAACTCAGGTGAGGCACTCAGCAGAGAGTCAGGCATGTGGTGCAAGCTTGCTACGGATCAGCTGTTCCTGTGGATCTGTAAGCATTCGCTCAGATGGCCCTGCCCTGTGTCTCCTGTGCCCTGTTCCTTCCCTTCATCTTCTGCATCATGATGGGTGACATTTCCTTGATGACTGTCTGTCTTTACAAGACTCAACATCCAAGAGGACAGGGATCGAGTCGGCCTCCTTTCCTGCTGTACCCCAAGAGCCAAGAACACCCAGGAGGGCGCTCAGCAGATCTGTGAGAGGAAGGATTGAATAAGGACGCTATTCCCCATCATTGAAGTTTCTCGGGGTGGGGAGGGGGGTTGCCTATGAGGACATATAAATACCAGAGTCACATCTGGCACACAGTAGATGTTGCAGAAATGATTTGTTTACTTATTTATTTATTTACGATTATGCTTACTTATTGATGTATTTGCTTTCTCACTGGCCTCTGGCATTGAATTGTAATTATACTCAGCACTGCACTGTTTAGTACTTCATGCTTTGCTATGATCTGGGGGTTTGGAGTCACACTGCAAGCTCCTTGAAACCCCTCTTTCTCCACTGTCCTGCCTGGATCTGGCACTGAGTCGGGCGCACGTGGTGTGCCGTAAATACGTGTCAGGTGGCTGGACAAATCAGCCTGGCTCCCAGACAAATGGGGTTGGGTGCGCAGGAGGACAGAGAGCAGAGTTCCTAGCGTGAGGCCTGTGTTTTGCCGGACTCACTTCATTCAACAAGGATTGATTAAGTGTCTCTGCGAGCTGCAGGGAACACAGAATGCGGATCTGCGGGAGGTAACCCTCTCGGCCCTGAAACCAGGCAGAACGCAGCTCCGGCAGCCTACGGGAGGAGCAGTCCCACTGCCCAAATAAGACAGGCAGCGGGCAGAGCTTTCATCCCCTCTCCTGGCCCTGTGGTCCCAGACGGTAGCATCCTCTGTGCACTCACCCCAACCTGCCTCTTCACTTCCCTGCAGCGCTGCTCCTGTGGATGACTGGTCTACCTCCTAGGCTAAACATCTGATCCTTGAGCCCCCTGCCCCCATTGCTCCTGCCATGCTCCCTCCTGTGGCAGAGCAGGGCTTTGGTGACCCCTTGATAAAGGAACAAATGCACACAGGATGCAAGAACACCCTCCTACAACCCTTCTAACTGCCCCCAGTTCTGCATTCTGTTCATGCTTCCAAGCCAGCCCAAAACTCTGCTTTGCAGTGGGCCTGGCAGAATTCCAATGCTGGCTCCGCCACTACTCGCTGGAGCAACTCAGCGTCTCAGAGCCTCACTGTATTTGGCTATGGACATGGAGATAGCAGCACCGGGCTTCCAGGGCTGTTGTGAAAATGACATCACATCACCCATCCTCATGGAGTTGGGTGGATCGTGGCGCACAGCAGGCAATGAATAAATGTGATGTGCTTTTTCCTGTCTTCCCAAAAGCTTTCTCTGGCTCCCCCACCTCGGAGCCCTCACTC
>NW_012101710.1:893997-898638 GCF_000951045.1 Mandrillus leucophaeus
AGGTGACAGTGTTTCTCTACCAGCTCACACCTCAAGGCATGCTTTTCCACTGCAACCCTCCAGAACCTGGTCTGGACTTGCTACTTCCCAGTCCCTGACCGCAGGCACATCTCAGCCCCTCTGCACTCAGCGTCCACAACTGGAAAAACAGCCACAGAAGGCAGCTGGCCTTGGCCCCAGCTTTAATGGAGATGCTTCTGAAGTCCGACCACAAAATGACCTTTGCTCCACATTTCTGGGAGATAGCCTTTGCTAAGTTAAAACAAACAATCTCCCCTCTGTTCCTAGCATCCTAGGAGTTATTTTGTCTTGTCTGGGTGATAATCACGTGTTTTCTCCCGTGACCTCCCTGCCTCATCCACCTGCGCCTCCCACCATAGCCCCACTGGCTCCTTCTCCTCCTGTACCAGGAGGCAGCAGAGTGGGCATTAGGAACGTGGGCCCCAAATTAAAACTGCCTGGCTTCTAGCTCCCAGTTAACCTTGGACAGCATACTTTGCCTCAGTTTCCTTATCTGGGCTGATAATAGCACAGGCATCATGAAACTGATATGAGGCTTAAACTCAGGTGAGGCACTCAGCAGAGAGTCAGGCATGTGGTGCAAGCTTGCTACGGATCAGCTGTTCCTGTGGATCTGTAAGCATTCGCTCAGATGGCCCTGCCCTGTGTCTCCTGTGCCCTGTTCCTTCCCTTCATCTTCTGCATCATGATGGGTGACATTTCCTTGATGACTGTCTGTCTTTACAAGACTCAACATCCAAGAGGACAGGGATCGAGTCGGCCTCCTTTCCTGCTGTACCCCAAGAGCCAAGAACACCCAGGAGGGCGCTCAGCAGATCTGTGAGAGGAAGGATTGAATAAGGACGCTATTCCCCATCATTGAAGTTTCTCGGGGTGGGGAGGGGGGTTGCCTATGAGGACATATAAATACCAGAGTCACATCTGGCACACAGTAGATGTTGCAGAAATGATTTGTTTACTTATTTATTTATTTACGATTATGCTTACTTATTGATGTATTTGCTTTCTCACTGGCCTCTGGCATTGAATTGTAATTATACTCAGCACTGCACTGTTTAGTACTTCATGCTTTGCTATGATCTGGGGGTTTGGAGTCACACTGCAAGCTCCTTGAAACCCCTCTTTCTCCACTGTCCTGCCTGGATCTGGCACTGAGTCGGGCGCACGTGGTGTGCCGTAAATACGTGTCAGGTGGCTGGACAAATCAGCCTGGCTCCCAGACAAATGGGGTTGGGTGCGCAGGAGGACAGAGAGCAGAGTTCCTAGCGTGAGGCCTGTGTTTTGCCGGACTCACTTCATTCAACAAGGATTGATTAAGTGTCTCTGCGAGCTGCAGGGAACACAGAATGCGGATCTGCGGGAGGTAACCCTCTCGGCCCTGAAACCAGGCAGAACGCAGCTCCGGCAGCCTACGGGAGGAGCAGTCCCACTGCCCAAATAAGACAGGCAGCGGGCAGAGCTTTCATCCCCTCTCCTGGCCCTGTGGTCCCAGACGGTAGCATCCTCTGTGCACTCACCCCAACCTGCCTCTTCACTTCCCTGCAGCGCTGCTCCTGTGGATGACTGGTCTACCTCCTAGGCTAAACATCTGATCCTTGAGCCCCCTGCCCCCATTGCTCCTGCCATGCTCCCTCCTGTGGCAGAGCAGGGCTTTGGTGACCCCTTGATAAAGGAACAAATGCACACAGGATGCAAGAACACCCTCCTACAACCCTTCTAACTGCCCCCAGTTCTGCATTCTGTTCATGCTTCCAAGCCAGCCCAAAACTCTGCTTTGCAGTGGGCCTGGCAGAATTCCAATGCTGGCTCCGCCACTACTCGCTGGAGCAACTCAGCGTCTCAGAGCCTCACTGTATTTGGCTATGGACATGGAGATAGCAGCACCGGGCTTCCAGGGCTGTTGTGAAAATGACATCACATCACCCATCCTCATGGAGTTGGGTGGATCGTGGCGCACAGCAGGCAATGAATAAATGTGATGTGCTTTTTCCTGTCTTCCCAAAAGCTTTCTCTGGCTCCCCCACCTCGGAGCCCTCACTCATCCCCAGGAAGCCATCGACGCTGCCTGGTGCCTCCCCAGGCCTTTGCTCATTCCCCATGCCTCACTTCCCAAATCTCCGTGTGCAAACTCAGAAGCTGGATAGATTTAGGGATATTTTTGAGAAAACATCTGCCATCTAATCTCTTTCTTCTAATCATCCCAAACTCAGGAAATAAATAATTTGGGTAATACAGGACCCTCACTATCTGAACTTGCTATCAGAACTCTTGCTACCCCAAATCAATAACCAATATATTCAGAAAGCCAGTTTGTACTCGTACTGCCTCGGATGGCTAACCATATACACAAACTTGACCTCCACAGCCAAAGTGTTCTGGAATGGGCGTCGGGGAAGGACATAGCTTAAGTTCCATGTTCCTGCCTCAGAGCTAAATGCAGAGTCTTAAACAGGAGGAGCTTCATTCATTCATATTGGTTCTAATATAAAATGGATGAGTGCTGAGCATCTTTCTAAAGCGATTCACTGCTGTCTTTATTTGCTTATCTGAAAGGCACTAAAAATGTTCTTAAGAATTCACTATTGGCCGGGCATGGTAGCTCATGCCTGTAATCCCAGTACTTTGGGAGGCTGAGGTGAGAGAATTACTTGAGGTCACGAGTTTGAGACCAGCTTGGGGAACACAGTGAGACCCTATTTCAAAAAAAAAAAATTTAAACATTAGCCAGGCATGACAGCATATGCCCGTAGTCTTAGCTACCCAGGAGGCTGAGACAGGAGGGTATGTTGAGCCCGGGAGTTGGAGGCTGCAGTGAGCGATGATGGAGCTACTGTACTCCAGCTCCGGTGACAGACAAAAACAAATAACCAACCAACCAAACACAAACACTTAGACCTCACTATTGTATCACAAAGAATATCAAGCTCATGTATCCCAGCCTTGGCCAAGTTCATCTGATTCTTTTTTTTTTTTTCTTTTGAGACGAAGTCTCACTCTCTCACCCCGGCTGGAGTGCAGTAGCGCGATCTCGGCTCACTGCAATCTCCGCTGCCCAGGTTCGAGCAATTCTCCTGTCTCAGCCTCCTGAGTAGCTGGGGTTACAGGCGCCCACCACCACGTCTGGCTAATTTTTGTATTTTTAGTAGAGAGACGGGGTTTCACCATGTTAGCCAGGCTGGGCTCAAACTCCTGACCTCAGGTGATCCATCCTCCTGCCTCAGCCTCCTAAAGTGCAGGGATTACAGGCATGAGCCACCACACTCGGTTCATCTGATTCTTAAATAATGGTATTTTTAAAAATTACATTATATGGAAAAAGAAAAAAGAAAAAGGAAGGAAGGAAGGAAGGAAGGAAGGAAGGAAGGAAGGAAGGAAGGAAGGAAGGAAGTAAGTAAGTCACCCGAATGGAGCTAGGGCCGTTGTGCTGACATTCATTGAATCCCTGCTGTTTTCCATGCTCATTCCATCCGGGCCTTTCTGTCTTCTGTTTGGACCCCCTGATCCATCCCATGGGAGAGCTCAGAGGAGGAGCTGAGCCCATCACTACCGGACACACAGCCACCCCCTGAGCACACACGGCCACTGCTCTGTCCTAAAGTGACATCCAAAACCTCCAAGTCACACTGGGCTCAGAGCCCTCTTCTTCCTTTCTGTTGCATTTCTGTGGGTGGCTACCCCATCTCACTTGAACCATCAAGCAGACACTGGCAACGCCTGAACACGTCTCAGACCCAACCCCTCTCCCTGGGGGTCTAGATCCATATTCCCTGCACGTAGTCACGGTCACCAAATTTAGACAGTTAAACTCTTTATGTTTTTTGGATACTTGCAGATTTCACACAACTGGTGAAAGTAAAATGTAGCTGTCAGGATTATTAAACAGGAAGGGAGATTACACTGTGGCAGTGTACAAAATATTGCCTTCCTGGGATTCTCCTGTGACATGTTCTCTATTGATAGGCAGAGGAAGCATTTGTCCTAGTTCTGGCCCATTAGGAAATTGACAGTGGTCTGTCCTATACCAAATTAAACTGTCTGTCCTGAAACACGGACCTCTCCTTTCCAGCATGACGTCCCAGGCACACAATTAGTCTTTTGGTTTCAGAAGCCTTCAGGAATAGTGGTTGGGTTTTTTTTTCCTTCTTTTAGATGGTTACACAAAGGATGAGGTTATTTATATCTGTGAACACACTGCCGATTAAGCTAAGCATCTTGTCTAGTTTGTTAAGTAAGGCTGGGCGCACCCGGCCACACTCCCCTGACCCTCGGGGCTGTGCCAGGAGAATTCCAGGGCTCCGGGAGGATGGTATCTGCTACTAGGAGCGCCTTCCTCCGGAGGGAAGAGAACTGTGCCTCTCGAGTTCTGTTGCTGTCGCTCAAAGGGAAAGTGAGATGCCGGCAGGAACCTAGCGGACACTCTGACTCTTCCGATCGCCTTATTTCTTGGCTGCCAGTTCGCTGGCGGTCAGTAATGAGGCAAACCTTGGACTCACAGAGCTGGAGGGAACAGCAGGATCCCCGCTCCAGCCCTGCCTTTCACAGACGAGAAGTCAGAGTCCTAGCAGGCAGCCAAGGGTTGGACTTTTCCAAGGCCACGCGGCTACTAAGGGGAGACTGACT
>NW_012101710.1:898688-908304 GCF_000951045.1 Mandrillus leucophaeus
CCCCGGCTGGAGTGCAGTAGCGCGATCTCGGCTCACTGCAATCTCCGCTGCCCAGGTTCGAGCAATTCTCCTGTCTCAGCCTCCTGAGTAGCTGGGGTTACAGGCGCCCACCACCACGTCTGGCTAATTTTTGTATTTTTAGTAGAGAGACGGGGTTTCACCATGTTAGCCAGGCTGGGCTCAAACTCCTGACCTCAGGTGATCCATCCTCCTGCCTCAGCCTCCTAAAGTGCAGGGATTACAGGCATGAGCCACCACACTCGGTTCATCTGATTCTTAAATAATGGTATTTTTAAAAATTACATTATATGGAAAAAGAAAAAAGAAAAAGGAAGGAAGGAAGGAAGGAAGGAAGGAAGGAAGGAAGGAAGGAAGGAAGGAAGGAAGTAAGTAAGTCACCCGAATGGAGCTAGGGCCGTTGTGCTGACATTCATTGAATCCCTGCTGTTTTCCATGCTCATTCCATCCGGGCCTTTCTGTCTTCTGTTTGGACCCCCTGATCCATCCCATGGGAGAGCTCAGAGGAGGAGCTGAGCCCATCACTACCGGACACACAGCCACCCCCTGAGCACACACGGCCACTGCTCTGTCCTAAAGTGACATCCAAAACCTCCAAGTCACACTGGGCTCAGAGCCCTCTTCTTCCTTTCTGTTGCATTTCTGTGGGTGGCTACCCCATCTCACTTGAACCATCAAGCAGACACTGGCAACGCCTGAACACGTCTCAGACCCAACCCCTCTCCCTGGGGGTCTAGATCCATATTCCCTGCACGTAGTCACGGTCACCAAATTTAGACAGTTAAACTCTTTATGTTTTTTGGATACTTGCAGATTTCACACAACTGGTGAAAGTAAAATGTAGCTGTCAGGATTATTAAACAGGAAGGGAGATTACACTGTGGCAGTGTACAAAATATTGCCTTCCTGGGATTCTCCTGTGACATGTTCTCTATTGATAGGCAGAGGAAGCATTTGTCCTAGTTCTGGCCCATTAGGAAATTGACAGTGGTCTGTCCTATACCAAATTAAACTGTCTGTCCTGAAACACGGACCTCTCCTTTCCAGCATGATGTCCCAGGCACACAATTAGTCTTTTGGTTTCAGAAGCCTTCAGGAATAGTGGTTGGGTTTTTTTTTCCTTCTTTTAGATGGTTACACAAAGGATGAGGTTATTTATATCTGTGAACACACTGCCGATTAAGCTAAGCATCTTGTCTAGTTTGTTAAGTAAGGCTGGGCGCACCCGGCCACACTCCCCTGACCCTCGGGGCTGTGCCAGGAGAATTCCAGGGCTCCGGGAGGATGGTATCTGCTACTAGGAGCGCCTTCCTCCGGAGGGAAGAGAACTGTGCCTCTCGAGTTCTGTTGCTGTCGCTCAAAGGGAAAGTGAGATGCCGGCAGGAACCTAGCGGACACTCTGACTCTTCCGATCGCCTTATTTCTTGGCTGCCAGTTCGCTGGCGGTCAGTAATGAGGCAAACCTTGGACTCACAGAGCTGGAGGGAACAGCAGGATCCCCGCTCCAGCCCTGCCTTTCACAGACGAGAAGTCAGAGTCCTAGCAGGCAGCCAAGGGTTGGACTTTTCCAAGGCCACGCGGCTACTAAGGGGAGACTGACTCCGGAAAGCTTGGTGTTCAGATGCACACGTATTGGGTTTTCAGATGTTGCAGACCCTTGTAAATTAACTGCAGGACATGGATTGTGTCGATGGAGACTTGACCTCTGGCTCCCGGAATGTGACAACCACAAAAACCTCAGGATATATCCTTTCCATTTACAGATGTCGAGGCACCCGCATATGCGTTACTTAAGATATCTCTGCCTCAACATCTGTGTGTGTAAAATGGGGATAGTGAGAAGTCTGGTCTGTGTGTTCACACAGTTGTTATGAACATCGTATGAAATGACAGATGGAAGTGGTGTTGAAAATGACAGGTGCTGGACAGGATGAGGGGATTCCGGCAATGATGATGGCGATGAGGATGGCGGCAGTGGTGGTGGTGGTGAAGTCCTGTCAAAGCTTTAACTGTCTGGAAGCTGAGTGACTAGAACACCAGGGAAAACACCTCAGAGGGGACATCAAGCTGGAGCTGCTGCAGCCTCGTTTTCCTAACATGAGGGGCATAACCACAGCTGTGGGGACGGAACAACTTTTCTAAATTCCAACCTGCCAGCATACGGACCTCACCAGATGTTGTGCCCTGCACGGGGGAGACCAGGCAGTGGCTCTGGCCCTGCTGCGAACAAGCCCTGTGTGCAGGGACCATTCCGCCTCGATTTTCAGAAGAGCAGAGGGCTGCTTGGACCACGAGATTGGAGAGGGTGACTGCGCCAGGGTGGGTCCTTTGGGGCCGCAGAGAGCTGGAGCTGTGCACTGGGGCGCTGGCTTCCTTGTTGGTCTGTGGTCTCCAATGGGGGCCTGGGAGCAGCAGCATGGGTTCCATGGGTTCCCGCAGCTTGGCTGACCCTTCTTGGGCTGCTCAGAGACTCTGGTCAGGATTTGCATTTGACACCCAGCTGTGCCTCCTGGGGAAACCGTGTGGGGGTGGCAAAGGCGACAGTGGCATCCATGGCCATGACCGCCCAGAGGGCCTTATCATCATCTCCAAACCTCGCAACTCAAAGGCCAGGGAGCTCAAGATGCCTGAGAACCCGTCACCTGCCCCAGATCACTCAATGGCAAGCGACAGAAGCCAGGCTGAGCCTGCACAGTTCCAGCTTCACAGCTCTGTACCGAGATGCCCAGTGGGCCACCCCTCCCTGGGCAAGGGCTTCACCTCCGTCATGGGCCTGGTCCTCAAGCCAAGGATGGGGGTTTTGGATGTTTCTCTTCTCTTTGAAACCCCCGTTGTTATATCTAGGACCAGTGACACCCACACTCCAATCAGCCCTCACTCCAAAGTCTGAACTTTGCCTCCAGGGCAGAGTAGGGCAAGGGTGGTGTTCTGAGGAGCTGCCAGGGGCTTCACCTGGGACCTGCCTCCCTCCCTACGTTCAGGTTCAGCCAGGCAGGGCTGAGACGGGCAGCCTCCAAGATGAAGGCGGCTGGGCGACACGGAGGCTGGGCGGGGGCTATGGGCAGGTGACTGACTTTTCTGGTTGTGGTCTTCCTCTGTAAAGCGGGATCATGGTCTCCCCTCACTGGGTGACTGTAGGGACGCAGAGCTGACCTATGTGACCATCTGAGAGACAGAGGAAGCTCAGCCAGCCTGGAGACGACCGTCTCGTCCCCTCCACCCTCTTAGGCATTGGTGCAGGCTCCAGAGCCCTTGGACACGGAGTGACTCACTCTAAGAGCCCCACTCCACAGCCTGGAGTGTGAGCTCAGCAACAAGGGACCAAACTCTGGGCCGATGAGAAGCACAAGGCAGGTGTCCCAGGTGGCCCTGCCCGGGCAGGGCCTGCAAACCTGACAGGCCGCAGGAGGGCCCAGGCAGGACACATGGTGAGGGTGCGGGACTCCTGGGGTGGCTTCCAAGCCCTAGGATGCCCATCTGTGTGACTGTGGCAGTTTCCTCGTCTGTAAAGAGTGGGTGAGTCTGTAACCGCAGTCGTGAGGACCCTGGAGGACCCACAGGACACCGCTGCTATTGTCAGTGCAACCCTCTCCCACGCTGAGCCCACAGGTCCAGTAAATAACTGAGTGGATGGATTCTTGTCTTGTCCCAGGCATGCCCTCCCGTCTCCCCATCAGCCATCACTAAGGAAGCACAGCACTCGTGGTGCCATCCATCTCCCTGCTGCTTTCGAGAACGCAAGGGGACGCAATGTCCCTCCAGCTCTGGACACCTGAGGCCAGCCCAGCCCTCCTCCACATGGTCCCCTCCCCATTGCCAGCCTTGGGAGGGGCTAGGACTCCAGCCCACACGTCTAGCCCACCCCCCTGCTTCGCCAATCCCTGGGTCCTGGGGTGTTCAAACCAGCCCAGGAAGTTTGAACTTCCTGAAGATCAGACTCCAGGAAGGGGCTGGGGGTGGACCCTTGGAGGTGGCTCCAGGATCCAGGAGTTCTGGGATTCCCAGCATGGGGAGTGTCAAAAAGAAAGGGGGCCGGTGCTCTCAGGGGTGCGCCTGCTTGGCCCACACAGACTCCCCACTATCTGGACAGGAGCTGGCTGGAGGCGGCCGGGGCACCATTCCTTGGGGGGGCGGTCCTCCTGCTGTCTTAGTACCTGTCAACGATGCAGGCTGTGGCCTCGTGGCTGATGGATGAGGAGTAGGTCTGCCACTCGCCCCGGGGCAGCTCTCGCACCTGCACGGTGAAGTACCGGATAGGGGAGGCCCCATCGCTGCCCGGGACCCACTGGAGCCGGAGGCTGCGTGCGGTCACTTCTGCCTGGGGTACCAGGAGGTCTCTGGGGGGTGCCGGCCGCTCTGCAACCAAATGAGGACAGACCAGGGACATGTGAGAGGCTGCCCTTCCCAAGGAGGATCCCCAGGAGATCGCTCTGTTGCCAGGCTGGAGTGCAGTGGTGTGATCTCAGCTCACTGCAATCTCTGCCTCCCGGGTTCAAGGGATTCTCCTGCCTCAGCCTCCTGAGTAGCTGGGACTACTAGCATGTGCCACCACACCCAGCTAATTTTTGTATTTTTAGTAGAGACAGGGTTTCACCATGTTGGCCAGGATGGTCTTAACCTCTTGACCTGGTGATCCGCCCGCCTTGGCCTCCCAAGGTGCTGGGATTATAGGCATGAAACACCATACCCAGCCAAGCAGCTGTCTTAAGGCTGACTTTGGATGCACTACTCGTAGAGACCAACAGACAGGAACAAAGCCACATAGGGGTCCCTAGGCTGCCAGACCACCAGGCACTGTGTCTGTGATGACTGCTGGGGTCCCAGGGTCTTGGGGGCTGCTCCAAGCCCTGTGGTGCCTTTGGTCTCTCTTTTTCTGATGTTGGGCTCAGTCCACCTTTAAAGCTGAATTCCCTCCTTCTTGCAGTCACCCAGGGCCTAAAGCATCTATGGCGTCTACTCCGTGCTGCTGTAGGTGAGGACACCTCTGGGCTGTCACTGCCTCTGGTGTCTGCAGTAGCTTGGATGGGGGACGTGGGGCGCCCGGGGCCAGGCCCAGCCTGGAGTGCCCATCGTCTGCCACTGCTGTGCCTCCGCACCCCATCGATTTCAGCAGAGAAGCCCCGCAGCGGGAGGAATAATTGTTTAATTGTTTATCATGAAGATTATTGATTTTGATTAGAATGCGTGGCATGTGTAAAGTGGCGATTGATTGTTGGCCTGCAGTGGCGGGTGTGGGAGGAGGGCTCCAGTCTCACTTCATCAGCACTTGCCTCTGTAAGCACACAAGGTGGCCCAGAGTACCCCATTTCAAAGGCTCTCTTGGACTTAGTGGTAACTAGCAAGCCTCTTGGATTCCCTCTCCCTGAGCCACGAGGATGGAGGAGGGGAGAAATCTCCGAAATCTCTGGGCCCGATTATCAGGTGGCATAGTGTGGGGTGGGACAGTGGGGCAGGACCGCGGGGCGGGACTGTGAGGCAGGACACGGGGAAATAAGGGGACCTGCTGTGAGACCGTGTCTGTGATGCACCTGCACACGTGCCTGGCTCGTGGGAGGGGCACAGTCAATGCTTAAGATAAATGAACCATAAAACCACACGAATACATTAGAGAATGAAGTCAAAATGTTTGCTTGAGAGAGCCATTACCATCTTCCTGAGAAGCCTTGAGTGCTGATACCTGGGGTGGCAGCAGGGCAATGGGGGTGCCCGTTTCACAGGGCACCTCTTCCATGTGCTTTAATTGCAGAAGCACCTCGGGTGTCTGTGGTGACTGAGTGCTTTTGTCTCTCCAGCTAATAACATTAATAATAATGATAGTGGTACTGGTGATGGAGGGGATGTGTTTTCATTGAATGCTATGGGAAGACAAAAGGCAGGGGCTCACACCTGCAACCCCAGAGCTTTGAGAGGCTGAGGTGGGAGGATCGCTTGAGCCCAGGAGCTGGAGACCAGCCTGGGCAACATAGTAAGACTCCCATCTCTACAAAAATTAAAATAATTAGCTGGATACGGTGGCTCATGCCTGTAACCCCAGCACTTTGGGTGGCCAAGATGGGTATCATGGTAAGACTCTGTCTCTTCAGAACATAATTAGCTGGGTGGTGTGTGCCTGTAGTCCCAGCTACTGGGGAGGCAGAGGTGGGAGCACGGCTTGAGCCCAGGCATTCCAGGCTGCGGTGACCTATGATCACATCACTGCACTCCAGCCTGGGCAACAGGGCAAGACCTTGTTTCAAAAAAAAAAAAAAAAATAGGAGCCTGGCCAGAGCCATGTGCTCCAAGTGTCCCTGCAGCAGTGCCTGGAAGCTCCCTCCTGTCCTCATTCCCACAAGGTCCCTGGGTCTGGCCGCGATGTCAGGACCTGGAGTGGGAGCCGGGGCTGCTGAGGTGAGGGTCCTGTGGCACCAACCCTGGGCACTGAAAGGCCCAAGGACGTGCACAGAGCCCACTGAGAAGAGCGCCCGCTATAGACTCATGGGAAGAGTTGGCCTCACGGTGTTGGGGCGGATCCAAATCTCAGCTCCGCAGTTGTGTGTCTGGGCAAATTAATAAAACTCTCTCAATTTCCTCCGTCTCGTCTTTGGTAAAAATCGGAGTTAATGACATACTGCTCCGTGGGCTGCAGGGAGGATAGGCCAAGTGCAATGCACAGAGCACCTGCCCCCGTGTGTGAAGCAGGGCCCTGCTCGCCCCAGCAGTTCTCATCAGGAAGTCAGCTATTTGGAAAACTTACTTACTGAACACCTGCTAAGCAGAGGACATGGGTTTAACATCAGAGACTGGGGGCTGCCTTCAGGGAGCTCACCCTCAAATGTGGTGACTCTGCAGCCTTGCCCCAGGTACTCAGACTCTGTGAGCAATGTTGCTCTCCTTAAACCCGAGACTGCCTCACATGTCTGAGAGAGCAGATGTGAGGCTGAAGGTGTGAATGAATGCTCACGTGTCTGAGACAGCAGGTGTGAGGCTGAAGATGTGAATGAATGCTCACGTGTCTGAGAGAGCAGGTGTGAGGTTGAAGGTGTGAATGAATGCTCACATGTCTGAGAGAGCAGGTGTGAGGCTGAAGGTGTGAATGAATGCTCACGTGTCTGAGAGAGGTGTGAGGCTGAAGGTGTGAATGAATGCTCACGTGTCTGAGAGAGCAGGTGTGAGGGAGAAGGTGTGAACGCAATGCTCACGTGTCTGAGAGAGCAGGTGTGAAGCTGAAGGTGTGAATGCAATGCTCACATGTCTGAGAGAGCAGGTGTGAGGCTGAAGGTATGAATGAATGCTCACGTGTCTGAGAGAGCAGTGTGAGGCTGAAGGTGTGAATGAATGCTCACGTGTCTGAGAGAGCAGTGTGAGGCTGAAGGTGTGAATGAATGCTCACGTGTCTGAGAGAGCAGATGTGAGGCAGAAGGTGTGAATGCAATGCTCACGTGTCTGAGAGAGCAGGTGTGAAGCTGAAGGTGTGAATGCAATGCTCACGTGTCTGAGAGAGCAGGTGTGAGGCTGAAGGTATGAATGAATGCTCACGTGTCTGAGAGAGCAGGTATGAGGCTGAAAGTGTGAATGCAATGCTCACGTGTCTGAGAGCAGATGTGAGGCAGAAGGTGTGAATGCAATGCTCACGTGTCTGAGAGAGCGGGTGTGAAGCTGAAGGTGTGAATGCAATGCTCACGTGTCTGAGAGAGCAGGTGTGAGGCTGAAGGTGTGAATGAATGCTCATGTGTCTGAGAGAGCAGGTGTGAGGTTGAACATGTGAATGCAATGCTCACATGTCTGAGAGAGCAGGTGTGAGGCTGAACGTGTGAATGCAATGCTGTTTGATAGTGTGCCCGGCTCCGTATCAGCTCAGTGGGTGCTTTGTAAATGCTCACATCCCTTCTCTTTCTACGAAGGGAAGGCCGAAGCCTCCCAGGTACCCCACAGACTCCAGAAGGCCTGACTGAGGAAGCGGTGCCCGCCACGTCTGCAGTACCCCTGGGTCCCCCAAGGTCTTACCTCTCTTCTCAGTGGTGATGACTGTGGCCTCCAGTGGCTCCCCCCAGCCCTGCCTCGTCTTGGCGGACAGCCTGAAGATGTATGCGGACTCCGGGGCCAGGTCGGTGGCTGTGAACTGCCTCACTGTGGCGCCGACCTCCACGGTGGTGAAGGTGTGGGGGCTGCTGCTGGCCAGGCGGTAGGCAATCTGGTACCCTGCAGGCAGGCGACACGGGAGACAGCTGCTGAGCCACTCACCCACAGCACAGGGAAGCCCTGTGCCCACACCCTGTGCTGACCTCTGGAGTAGAAACCCCGGCAAGGCCATCTGTCTCTTCCCCATTCCTGGAGGTCACTGCCTGTGCACTGAAGGGTGGTCTTGGGGCTGTGATGAATGGTGGGGTTCCACGTGGATTTCCCTGTGAGCTTGTTTCCTGCTCCATCCTTCACCGGAACAAGGTGTGAACATTGGTTCATCTTTCCTGAGGACGCTGGCACACGGCGAGCATGCCACAGGGACCCGGTCCCACCCTGCTCCCCATGGGGCTGCAGAGGGCTGTGCCTTTTCAGTCTCTGCCTCTCCCTCCCTCCTACAGTCTGGCTCTCCCACTCCTTCTCTGAGGAAGTCCTTTAATTCTTGCCAATGGCAGCATGACCTGCCCAGGCAGGACAGCAGCTCCACAGCTGCCATTCCTCCTTCCCTCCTTCGTCTTCCCTGTCTGCCTGCACCTCTGACCCCCAGCTCCCTCCAGGGACCCCGGCAACATCCATCCAGGGACCCCGGCAACATCCATCCAGCCCCTTCTGTGGTCCCACCCCTCCTGAGCAGCTCCACCAGGGCAGCTCTGCTTACAGAACCCCCCTGTGCTTCCTAGTTGAGGGACGGTTCCTGGCTTGCTAAGTTCCTCAACTGGGAGGGGCTTGGGGCTGAGCAGCTGTTCCTTATTAACGACCACCCCTCTCCACTGGCCACCCCAGGCCTCCCCCGCTGGCGTCTGGAGGAGCCTTGTCAACTCTGCAGCTTCAGTCTGCACCCTGCCTGGCTCAGAGACAACGTGTGGTCCGGCGGCTGAGCTCCTGTGCTGATTGAAGCCAGAAATAATGGGGCGCTGTGGCTTCCAAAAAAAATTAATAATCATTGGTGTTAAACAAGGGAGGATGCATAGGCGGAAGAGTCGCACCCTGGCCTCACCAGTGCTGCCTCTTCGTGGAGTGGCCTCTGCATTGGGGGCTCACCCTCTGTGGGGAGGAGCTGCCGAGCGACCCCACGCTGCCTGCCCCCCGCCTTCAGCCTCTGTTCCGGGTGAACCCCTCCCTCTCTCTGCTCTTCCTGCTCTCGGGTCTCTGGCTCATGGACGACCGAGCTCACAGGCATGCTGCCAGCTCCTGCGCCTTGTCACTCATCCAGAGGTTTAACGAGTCCCTCCCCAGCCCGCTATCTGGGAGGTGGGAGGACAATTACACAGAGGTCAGACTTCAAGTGCATCCTTGCATCAGGCCTCAGGCATCACCGATCACTGTCAGCATCGTCATCACCACCACACAGACAGGGACACAAGCCCTGCCCTGTCCATGACACCACCACCTCTAGGCCCAGGTGTCTGCAGGACCCTGAACTTAGGTCCCCAGAGTGGCC
>NW_012101710.1:909844-913388 GCF_000951045.1 Mandrillus leucophaeus
GGAGACCTTCTAGGCTTAAGCTGCCTTTTGTCTAAAGATATTCAATATTCTGTTACAGTTTCTTGAGATGTATAATATTCACTTGGCTCAAAAATCATGCAAAAGTGCCAGGTAAAGAGTGCAAAGCGGCCAGGCACAGTGACTCACGCCTGTAATCCCAGCATATTGGGAGGCTGAGGAGGGTGGATCACTTGAGGTCAAGACTTTGAGACCACCCTGGCCAACATGGTGAAACCCTGTCTCTACTAAAAACACAAAACTTCAGCAGGGCGCAGCGGCTCATGCCTGTAATCCCAGCACTTTGGGAGGCTGAGGTGGGCAGATCACAATGTCAGGAGTTCGAGGCCAGCCTGACCAAAATGGTGAAACCCCATCTCTACTAAAAACACAAAAATCAGCCTGACGTGGTGATGGGCGCTTGTAATCCCAGCTACTTAGGAGGCTGAGGCAGGAGAATCGCTTGAACCCGGGAGGCGGAGGTTGCAGTGAGCCAAGATGGTGCCACTGCACTCCAGCCTGGGTGACAGAGCAAGACTCTCTCTCCAGCAAAAACAGAAAACAAAGCATAAAAAAACCCAACACACACAAAACCAAAACCATCAAGAATGAAGTGCAGCCTGGTGTAACTTCAGGCATTTGAATATCGTTCCTAGAGATGAAGAGATACAAATCTCTCCCTAAAGCAGCAGAAATCAAGTTTGTGTTAAAAACAGACTCGTGTATGTATGCGTGGGTTTCAGCCTGCTCCCTCCACACTGTCGAGGTGGGATTACCTCACTGATTTTGCACAGTGGCTGAAGAGATTTCTTCTTCACAGTGTGAAAAAACATGCCTATCCCAGTCGGGCACGGTGGCTCACGCCTGTAATCCTAGCACTTTGGGAGGCTGAGGCAGGTGGATCAAAAGGTCAGGAGTTCAAGACCAGCCTGGCCAAGATGGTGAAACCCCGCTTTTACTAAAAATACAAAAATTAGCCAGGCGTGGTGGTGGGTGCCTGTAATACCAGCTGCTCGTGAGGCTGAGGCAGGAGAATCACTTGAACCTGGGAGGTGGAGGTTGCAGTGAGCCAAAATTGCGCCACTGCACTCCAGCCCGGGCAACAGAGCAAGACTCTATCTCAAAAATAAAAACAAAAACATGCCTATCCTTAAGAGCGAAGAGAAGCCCCAGCTGGAAGATGCTCGGAGGCCTGGCCCCAATAGGTGACTAACGAGGGACTTACCCGGCATCCCTGATGGCCCGGAACGTGCCATTCCTACAGATCTCACCAGCCTACCTGAGTTCCCTTGATTTGTTACTTAATATGTTGGAGAGTTGTGTGTGATTAAGACCTCTCGCTCAAAATCCACATTGCCTTTCAGTGACTATGTCTGAATTAATGAGGTATTATTTACTTTCAGGAGCAGGGCATGGTTACAGATGTGTTTTCATTATTGTTTAATCTTTACTGTTTCACTGCTCAGATTATTCCATTGCTAGAGGTAATAATCCTGAGATGAAATGAAGATGTTGTTCAAAGGCACGTCCTGTGGGTCACAGGATTTGGGGATTATGTGGGAACCGGTTTCTTCTTGCCAAGCTGTCTGAGATTTGCTTACAGACCCTCCTTTCTATCAATGGGTCCACCTGACTCTTCTGTCCTCCAGGGTGAGCCTTGCCCTTGGCCATGCCACAGACTACACAGGCTTCCATTACATGGTTATGCACTTGCCCCTTCATCGCCCCGCATGGGCCTCACCTCACCTGCCTTGAAGGATACACTGCCTCGGATTTGTGGACTGTTTCTCGTGTGTGGTTCCTTGCCTCTCTCAGAAGCTCCTGACTGGACAGTAGGGAGCCAGGAGACCTGGGTCCTGACCCAGGCCTTGGGCAAGTTCTAACCTCTGCCTGACTCTCAGTTCTCATCTCTTGCTATTAATCATTTTCTAAAATTTAAAATAGAGATGGGGTCTCGCTTTGTTGTCCAGGCTGGTCTTGAACTCCTGGGCTCAAGTGATCCTTCTGCCTCAGCCTCCCAAAGTGCTGGGATGGCAGGTGTGAGCCATTGTGTCCGGCCTCTATTCATCTTTTTTTTTTTTTTTTTTTTGAGACGTTGTTTTGCTCTTGTTGCCCAGGTTGGAGTACAATGGAGCATTCTCGGCTCACTGCAACCTCTGCCTCCTGGGTTCAAGCGATTCTCCAGCCTCAGTGTCCCAAGTAGCTGGGATTACAGGCACCCACCACCACGCCCAGCTAATTTCATATTTTTAGTAGAGACAGGGTTTCTCCATGTTGGTCAGGCTGGTCTTGAACTCCTGACCTCAGGTGATTCACCCACCTCGGCCTCCCAAAGTGCTGGGATTGCAGGTGTGAGCCACCGCGCCTGGTCTTTGGTAATCATTTTTCTATGCATATGAGTACTCAACAAACCCGGATTTCCACACTCAATACGAGTTTTTCATTCTGCGATTTCTGCACAAGATAGCAAAAGCATGTTTTCCCGTTAGAAGCATGAATTTTAATGACTGCTTAACAGTGCACTGTGTGGCAGTGCTGCTGGGCCGAAGGAGGAAGGGGGGAGTTTGCAGTGGGGTCGCCCTCCCCTCCCTTGACCTTTAGGATGCAGGCCTGGCAAAGCCCCCATGAGATAATATACGCAGATTGCAAAGCACAACGCCATCCCCGCTAATTGCAGAAATCTGGGTTCTTCTTTTCTCTTTGATCTGGTTCCCTAGGCACTGGAAGAAAATTCCTTGGCCTCTGGGTTCTATTTGTACCTTCCTATTATTTGCCCTAAAATAAAGATAATATCACCTGGTTGCCACACCACGGTCTGCTGAACATAAAGATGAATGTCTATAGCTCACCTTCACACGTTTAAAAAGTCCTAGACTCGATGGACAATAGAAGACGGCTTTTTTTTTTTTCTGTACATAAATGGCACAAAGGAGCAGCTGAGTAATAGTCCTTGCATTTTTAGAGAATAATGATAGATGGTGTTCAGAGATAAGAGCGTTTCCGTGGAAAAGGCTATTATGTAATTACAGTTACAGCGAGATCAGAAACACTGGCGTGCCGAACTTCAGCGACGCAAGGCCAGAAGACGGCGGCGTGTGCGAGGGAGGCATGAACAGGCCGAATCAATAGCAGCAGTAAAATGCGGCCTATGAGGAGCCCTGTTTTTAAGGGTATGGGTGAATTATGATAATACAGGCATTAAAAGGAGCAAGGCCAAGTACGAGACACATTGATCCAAACAGAAGATTAAAAACATAATGAGAGAGGCCTGAGTGGGTTTCTGAATACACCTGGAAGACGGAGGAGGCACTGCGCATTTAGACAATCAGAATCCAGAAAGGGACTGCGCCACGGGCCTGAGACAAGTTCCAGAACAGTCCACTGCTCGAAACACAAGAAGGTGGCACTGAGGAGCTGAGGCTGGATGCTGGAAGCCTTGTAGGCATCTCAGCTCCGGGTCAGCCTGAAGACTGACGCCGCAGAGCTATACACAGAGCAATTTGGGGACTTCTGTCCGGACGTTTTAGGTGGCTGCAAAGCCTTTGAG
>NW_012101710.1:913438-922030 GCF_000951045.1 Mandrillus leucophaeus
TCTCAGAAGCTCCTGACTGGACAGTAGGGAGCCAGGAGACCTGGGTCCTGACCCAGGCCTTGGGCAAGTTCTAACCTCTGCCTGACTCTCAGTTCTCATCTCTTGCTATTAATCATTTTCTAAAATTTAAAATAGAGATGGGGTCTCGCTTTGTTGTCCAGGCTGGTCTTGAACTCCTGGGCTCAAGTGATCCTTCTGCCTCAGCCTCCCAAAGTGCTGGGATGGCAGGTGTGAGCCATTGTGTCCGGCCTCTATTCATCTTTTTTTTTTTTTTTTTTTTGAGACGTTGTTTTGCTCTTGTTGCCCAGGTTGGAGTACAATGGAGCATTCTCGGCTCACTGCAACCTCTGCCTCCTGGGTTCAAGCGATTCTCCAGCCTCAGTGTCCCAAGTAGCTGGGATTACAGGCACCCACCACCACGCCCAGCTAATTTCATATTTTTAGTAGAGACAGGGTTTCTCCATGTTGGTCAGGCTGGTCTTGAACTCCTGACCTCAGGTGATTCACCCACCTCGGCCTCCCAAAGTGCTGGGATTGCAGGTGTGAGCCACCGCGCCTGGTCTTTGGTAATCATTTTTCTATGCATATGAGTACTCAACAAACCCGGATTTCCACACTCAATACGAGTTTTTCATTCTGCGATTTCTGCACAAGATAGCAAAAGCATGTTTTCCCGTTAGAAGCATGAATTTTAATGACTGCTTAACAGTGCACTGTGTGGCAGTGCTGCTGGGCCGAAGGAGGAAGGGGGGAGTTTGCAGTGGGGTCGCCCTCCCCTCCCTTGACCTTTAGGATGCAGGCCTGGCAAAGCCCCCATGAGATAATATACGCAGATTGCAAAGCACAACGCCATCCCCGCTAATTGCAGAAATCTGGGTTCTTCTTTTCTCTTTGATCTGGTTCCCTAGGCACTGGAAGAAAATTCCTTGGCCTCTGGGTTCTATTTGTACCTTCCTATTATTTGCCCTAAAATAAAGATAATATCACCTGGTTGCCACACCACGGTCTGCTGAACATAAAGATGAATGTCTATAGCTCACCTTCACACGTTTAAAAAGTCCTAGACTCGATGGACAATAGAAGACGGCTTTTTTTTTTTTCTGTACATAAATGGCACAAAGGAGCAGCTGAGTAATAGTCCTTGCATTTTTAGAGAATAATGATAGATGGTGTTCAGAGATAAGAGCGTTTCCGTGGAAAAGGCTATTATGTAATTACAGTTACAGCGAGATCAGAAACACTGGCGTGCCGAACTTCAGCGACGCAAGGCCAGAAGACGGCGGCGTGTGCGAGGGAGGCATGAACAGGCCGAATCAATAGCAGCAGTAAAATGCGGCCTATGAGGAGCCCTGTTTTTAAGGGTATGGGTGAATTATGATAATACAGGCATTAAAAGGAGCAAGGCCAAGTACGAGACACATTGATCCAAACAGAAGATTAAAAACATAATGAGAGAGGCCTGAGTGGGTTTCTGAATACACCTGGAAGACGGAGGAGGCACTGCGCATTTAGACAATCAGAATCCAGAAAGGGACTGCGCCACGGGCCTGAGACAAGTTCCAGAACAGTCCACTGCTCGAAACACAAGAAGGTGGCACTGAGGAGCTGAGGCTGGATGCTGGAAGCCTTGTAGGCATCTCAGCTCCGGGTCAGCCTGAAGACTGACGCCGCAGAGCTATACACAGAGCAATTTGGGGACTTCTGTCCGGACGTTTTAGGTGGCTGCAAAGCCTTTGAGATAGAGTCTCGCTCTGTCACCCAGGCTGGAGGGCAGTGGCGCGATCTTGGCTCACTGCAACCTCCACCTCCTGTGTTCAAGCCATTCTCATGCCTCAGCCTCCTGAGTAGCAGGGATTACGGGTGTGCGCCACCATGCCCAGTTAGTTGCAAACCTTTTATAAATTGTGCACTTCCCTGAGAAACAAAAGGCATAGTCTGAGAGTTGCTGTTCAGTGAGCATTACTGGGGCCCCAGTGCTCAGGACCCCAAAGCATGACCATCAGGGGCACGTGCTGCTCATCTCTCTGCAGCTGCTGTTGCTGGGCGAGTGGGTCAGAGAACCCACAAGCCACTGAATGGCCCCAGGAAGCCCACACTGGCCAAGCCTAGCTGCTGTGGTCTGTGGGTTTTGCAGTTTATCTGTCCGAGGGCTGGGGATCAAAATGCTGAATCTGCAAACAGGGATCACATTTGCTGGAGCTCCTGATTCTCAGCGGAGTTCCCGCACACCCTTCGTAATAAGCTTAAAGGTAAATGTTAGGCCCTCCTGCTGGCAGGGCGGGATCCCACGTGTCTGGCCAGGGCAGGCCCACGTGGGTCTGAAGAGCTCACGCATCATCACGTTAGCATAATAGCAGTCAAGGGCACGTGACGTCAGCTGGGAGGTGAGGGACAGATGTCTGTACTAAGGGGCCTCCAACCCCATCCCCCCAAAGAAAAGTTCTAAATGCTAAAAGCAGTCCACAGTAAAATATTTATGCAAATAAGCAAGTTTTTTCTCCTCTAGGCACCTGCCGGTGGTTCACGCTGTTTATCTCTTTTGGAAATGCAAGAACATGTTTTGATATAGATTACAAAAGCTCGGGCAGCAGAGGTGTTTATGTACTCAGAAGGCCGAGCTGCCGGAGTGGGAACATTGATTCAAGGTCTCTGGATGTAAAGTGAGTCAGGCGAAAAGATGTTTTGCTTTCTCCCCTGTGAACACCCATCTGAATTGGCGAGAAGTGTCTTCCCGTCTTCCCGCAGCCTCCGCCATGTGGTGTGCCGGCTGTAATGACACACGGGTGACAGGTTACCTGGACAACATGCATTACAATTACAACCCAATGCTGCAGGACAGAGAAGGCTCGGCAGTGAGGTTGCCTGCCTCGCAGGTAGACACGGTGCTGCGTGACTCAGCAGTGTTCGGCTGTGGTTGGAGTGCTCAAAGTATGTAAATGATCATCCTTCTCCTTACCTGGGCTTCAGTGGTTTTCAGCGACCACAAATTAAGATCCATACCTCTCGACGCACATTAGGAACTCTCTGCAACCCAAACAGCCTTCTAAATTTTCTTTCTCTTGTCAGCAAGAACCCTCTGCTTCAGCAACCAGAGTCATGGAGGACAAATCAAGGCAGCACACTACGGGTGCATGCAACGGGAATACTAGGACCAGGCTGAGCCCCCAGTGATCCAGGAGGAGCTCCCAAGTCCAGAGAACCTCCAGCCTCCTCTGGTGCCAGGGAAACGATGAAATATTCTATGTGATACGGAAGCTAACGTTTACTCCGCACTCACTATGTGGCAGGCACTGTTCTAAATGCAACTCATTTAACCAGTGAGGGAGGCATGAATGTGCTTCCCCTTTGAGGGATGGGGAAACTGAGGCATGGGAATGCTAAGAAACATGCATAAATTCACCCAGCTGATAAGCACAGGACGAGATCTGAGTCCAAAACGTTACCCATGCTGCCGGCCTGCTTGTCGGTAATGCAGTGTTGAAAACACAGAGGAAAGGAAAAGCAGGCAGTCCCAAGGTTCATGCCATCCGACTTGTGCAGACGAGAGCTGCTTTCTTTCGTGCTATTTCAGTGAATCTGTAATGAACATCCTTGTACATTTCTCCTTGTGCACACAGGCAAGAATTTCTCTAGGGCGAAGGCCTGGAAGTGCAGAGCTTCTGGGGTGTGGCATGAATGTGGTCACCTTTCCTGGGTATTGCCAGAGCACTCCCCAAAGTGGATGCACCAACTCCCTCTCCTGGCAAGGGTGGAGGGGTCTTGTTTCTCCACATCCTCATGTAAACTTGGCATCATCACAGCTTCTTATGGTGCCAAATCTGGTGAATGTGAAATGGGATTTCATTGTGGCCTCAATTATCATTTTATAGTGCTCTTGTTGTCAGAAAAAGAAATGTCAGAGACACTCTGGAAAGTAAACGACAGATGATGAAACCAGCTGATGGGCTCACTGGACAGTGGGCCTCATGCTGTGCCAGCAGGCGTGCTGAGGACAAGCCTGACCAGGTGGACACGTGGTCAGGGAGCGGGGCAGTGAGGACCTGGGGCTACAGAGGACATCGGTGTGAGTCCTCAGGAAGGTCAGAGGGCCTGGAGAAGCAGGTGTGTCAGGCAGAGGGCTGGGCCTAGGGCTGGCTGAGGCCAGAGCCTCCCCACGTGTGCAGGGAAGCCCTGGGTCAAAGTCTCAGCACTGGAATCTGAGCACAGGTTTGTCTATGGCAAGAGAGAAGCACAGATGAAGCACATGCTTTGCTCCTGCACCTGTCCCATACCTTAGCACTCCAGAACTGATTCTTGGCAGCCCGGTAAGGTGACAGTGAGTGGACAGAGGTGACCACAGAATGAGGACTTGCCAGGAGGGTCTACCGAGGCCGGCAGTGGGAGCCGGGGGCCCTGCCAGGGTGGAGGTGGGGCTGGGGCAAACCTGCTTCTTCACAGGGAACACCATTCTTGTGGACTCCTGTGCCTCTGTCAATGTTTCTTGTTTCACAGCATGCTGGGGACAGGTCCTGGGTAATCAGATATTAGCCCTGCTTGTTCCAGAAAAGGCTGATGCCTGGGTGCTGTGCTGAGGTTAGGACCCGCCTGGGTGGGGCTCCTGCAAATCTCTTCACCACAGCTGTCTGCTGGGCAGACCATTTCCTACCCCGAGACCGGGCTCACTGCGCAGGCACCAGATGTGGCTCGTAGCTCCCTCTCTGCCGGGCCAGGCCCTGAAATGCTCACCTCCACAGTGGCTGCTCATCTCAGATTTTAGTAGCAGGAACCCACAATTCCAAAGGTCGCCTCACTGAGAAATGCCATACTCAAAGCCAGACACTTCTATCTGGCAACTCCAGAAATCACATCAAGAAAGAGGCAAAGTGAAAATAGGCCACAGCCTCCTTGTGCAGAAGACTGAGGAAGTTCCAGGCCCCCTCTCAGGGAAGCAAGGGCTCAACAAATATTTGGCTCTGCGTCCACCCTTCTCAGGCTGCCAGAGTGATTATCTCAAAGGCAAATCTGATTGTGCAGCTTTCTCACTCAAAGACCTTGGAAGAGTTCCTGCTGCCGTTCGACACAGGCCTCCAAACTCTTTTTTAGTGATGTGAAACTCTTCAAACCAACTCTTAGAATCCCAAGATCAAATGCAGGCAAAAGTGGTGAATTTTACCACCTGTTTGTAAGTCTGAGTTTATAACATGACCGTACATCACCCAGAACGCAGGCTAGACAAATCAGGGGTCTCCGGTGCGTCAGGATTCCGCCAATATCCCGAGAGCTAACCTGGGGCTGGGGCAATGTTCTGTGGCTGCCGTGCTTTCCTCTCATAGGCCAGCTTAAAACGTCCGGGTTTCAGGGCCACATTCTCCAGGGCACAGCAGGGAGCTCACAGTAGCTCAAGACCTGGCCCAGCCTCCAACCCCAGCCTTGGAGCCGTCAGTGCTCCCACAGGCTGAAAGCATTCGGTCTTGGCTGAGCGGACACCCCCTTCCCTTCTTCCAAGGCTTCAGAAGCCACCTATCTCCAGATCCCACTCCAAAGGAGCCTTCCACCCAGAGACCCCACCCAGAAGGAGCTGTGTGTGAGGCACTGAACCCAGAAGGAGCTGTGTGTGAGGCACTGAATGAAACCTCTTTCAGATGGCTTATCTCACGGTACTCTCAACGTGTGTCTCTGTTACGGGACTGTGGGCATCTTGGGGGATGGGCGCGCCTCATTCATTCCTCACCCGCCACTGTGCGTAAGACACCTGCACACGGAAAGTCCTCAATTTGTCTCTCTGAAAGGGTGAATGAATCAAGGAACTGGGGATGTTTTCAAATAGAATTTGCTGCTTTGGGGAACTGGGAAAAATTCAGGCTTTTCATCAGTGTTACCAGAGTTGGTATGCCGGCTGTAATGCTGAAAAGTCAGAAGTAAATTCCCTGGGACCCAAGGCATGCGCTTCATCTCATTGGCTTCTTATAAGGATTGGGTGCAAGTGCTGTAGGAAAGATGTTTCCGGGAACATGGGAGCAAAGTCCAGGTCTGCATCTTCTCTGAAAAACTAGCCTGTTGTTTCCCAAACACACAGCAAAATAGCCTGATATTTCAGAGCGGAAGGGGAAGTTGGTTACGAACGGTATCGCCATGAGCCGCAAATGAATGGAAGAAATTCCAGGTTAGCAAAATGTAAATTTCATTCCATACAAAAAACCCTTAGTACATAGCTCAGAAAACAGCCAAGAGGCCCGTGATCATCTCGGTTCAGGAAATGCTAGGCTGCTGGAGACAGGCTTTTGTTTAACCTCATAAACATCTAACAAACAGGGAAGACATCAACTTGATTATTATTTCTCTCCTTTTAAGCATCATCACTCCTTTTTTTTTTTTCTAATTCTTATTTTGGGGATAGGGTCTTGTACTCTCTCCCAGACTGGAGTGCAGTGATGCAATCTTGACTCACTGCAGCCTCAACCTCCTGGGCTCAAGCGATCCTCTCACCTCAGCCTCCCAAGTAGCTGGGACCAATAGGTACATGCCACCATGCCCAGCTAATAGTTTGAATTTTTTTTTTTTGTAGTGATGGGGTCTCACAGTGTTGCCCAGGCTGGTCTTGAACTCCCGGGATCAAGCAATTGGCCTGCCTCGGTCTCCCAAGGTTCTGGGATGACAGGCCTGAGCCACCACGCCCGGCCACCGCCGCTCCCTTACCCAGGATGATGCCGTTGGGCTCCTCCGGAGGTTGCCACACAATCCGCACGGAGGTGAGTCTCACTTCGGGGAACACAAGCCTCACTGGTGGGCCTGGAGCTGAAGGGAAAACCACAGGGATTCAGATGTCAAGACAATGTTCCTTAGGTGCGTGACAGGTTCCACAGGACTCTGAGGGTCAGCTGGGTGCAGGAACTACCACAGGCTACAGTGTCATGGGTTTAGAACCCTCTAAAGTTTTGGACTGATGACTTTGGAACCTCACCGGTAGTGTGGCTCCTTAAGAATCTTGAGCAAACACTCCCTTTAAACCCTGCCCATCTGCTTTCCAAGACTCAAAAGCAGGGCTCATGAACTATGCCAGGAAGAGCGTGAGTGTGACCAGCCTACCAGGACACAAGTAGACCAGTCACTAAATGACTCTGACAGCAAACATCAGGTTGAGAGGAAGGATTTCCCCCATCTGAGCTCCGATTCCCTTACTGGGTTTGACGTCTGCAAAGCAGGTGGTAGATAAGGCGGCCTGAAGTTCCTCCCAACTGTAACGGAGGTTACAATTTCTGATGGAAGAACACGTTTATCCTCAATCATTTTTCTCGTAGGCATGCCACCTCTCTCCTGCATCATCCTAGATAATTAAGAGTTGATGTGCACAAATGCATATAATAATTCTTGTATGTGGTTCAGTGCGCCAATAATTCAAAAAGCAGTTAGATGTGGTGGAACTGCTGAATAATAGGGTCATAGCCCTCATAAAATACATTTACTTAAACGAACAGGCAAGTAAGTGTGTGGCCAATATGAGAGCTTCTTGTTGGAATTAATAACTGATTGATTCCCAGGTAAGAGGCAATGGGCATGAAACAATCAATGTGAAAATAAAAGGATGCATGTTCGTCATTCTGGGCTGCTGACTTCTGTCCCTGGCTATGAAGCTGGGAACGGTATTTTAAATTTTGAATGCGTGTTATGATGCCTAGTTTGCGGTGAAATAAATGTTTGAAGGAGGCCACCAGGGTCGCAACCAGGACTAAGTCACAGATAGGCAAACACTGACTTCAGTCTTCAGTAGCGTTGCTCCCCTGAGCCCTCTCCTGGGCTGTTTACGGGGATTACGCTGGAATGCAGAGGAGGAAAGGCAGGTCTATGGGAGCGCTGTGGGAGGGGAAGCGGCAGCATTCCAGGACTCACTAGTGCCTGCTTCAGGAGGGAACAGTGGCCTTGGGCCTGCTGTTACAGTTTCTAATATGCCCCTTTTTACTTTCATCTGGGGAACCTGGAATACACTGGAGCTGGAAAGAGTTTTGAAAGGAAGCAACATCCACATTCCTTTTCCCTCCTGGATCCTCCTCTAGCCTGAGATCCTGTGTCAGGGGAGGATGGACAAAGCCTTCTGCAGGGTTCCCGTCTCGCCCCGAGGCGAGGCAAGGATGGGGACGGCGCTCTCTGATCAACGTGGAGACAGCGCTTTCCACTCAGCAGTTAAGAGGATTTTCGGGCTCATTTAGTTACTCAGCAAAGATGCTTAAGAAAACCTACGGTTATTTCACTTCTTCAGCCACTCTGATCCCCATAGTGGGTGTTTTTTTGGCAATGGGGGAGATCAGTACTTCTCCCCCTGATGTGTTCATTACAGTCTGTCTAATAGTGAAAATGTAGAGACGCTAACCTTTACATGTTTGACATCTGCAAAGTGGGAAAACATATTTACCGATGATTTAGAGTTCCATGAAAACAAAGCTGGCAAGGCGTGCTTGTTATTCAGGTCTGGAAACGCAGGGAGCTGGGGACCCCGAGCCGTCAAACATGGGGCTTTCTACAACTTCTAATTACCTCCCACAATGCAAACAGTGAGACCGGGGCAGTACTGAGAATTAAGGCACGAGGTCCACTGTGGATTTTTTAAACTATAGTAGT
>NW_012101710.1:923130-923777 GCF_000951045.1 Mandrillus leucophaeus
CTCCAGGGCACCCCACCCCAAGCTGCTCTGCTCCAGGGCACCCCACCCCAAGCTGCTCTCCTCCAGGGCATCCCACCCCAAGCTGCTCTGCTCCAGGGCCTCCTGCTAAGTCTTCACTCAACGCCCACCCTCTCGGAACTGCTCCCTGAGATCAGGGACATAGAAGGCCATAAAGGATAGCATCACCAGGGAGCCGTTTGAAAATAGCACAGCAAGCACGTTTCTCTGGGCCCCAGGAATGTGGTGTGGAGTTTTGGTCACTGAACCCCCTCAACGGGACTGCCATGTGTCACGGAGCCAGCAGGGCGCGCTTAGAACGCCCGGGGAAGGGGGAAGACACAGGAGAGCAGGCAGAGGAAACAAAGAATAGGGATGTGAAGTATGGAAAGGTGGAGGAGGCACGCTCAAAACCCAGGCAGCAGCACTGAGACAAGCATGGCCTTGCTGGCCGGGTCCAGAAAAGCTCATTCTGATGCTTGGCATTGCTGAGTCAAGGAGCAGACGGGGAGACAGAGCCTGTCGCCCCTGAGTGATGGAATGAGGAACAGAACAGGGTTTTAAAGGGTTGGGGTGGATGTATGGAAGGTGGAACCCAGAAATGGCTCCCCCAAGAAGCTGGGACAGATTCAACCCTTCCAGTGGATGCC
>NW_012101710.1:930142-940617 GCF_000951045.1 Mandrillus leucophaeus
AAGCTGCTCTGCTCCAGGGCATCCCACCCCAAGCTGCTCTGCTCCAGGGCATCCCACCCCAAGCTGCTGTGCTCCAGGGCCTCCTGCTAAGTCTTCACTCAACGCCCACCCTCTCGGAACTGCTCCCTGAGATCAGGGACATGGAAGGCCATAAAGGACAGCATCACTAGGGAGCCGTTTGAAAATAGCACAGCAAGCACGTTTCTCTGGGCCCCAGGAATGCGGTGTGGAGTTTTGGTCACTGAACCCCCTCAACGGGACTGCTATGTGTCACGGAGCCAGCAGGGCGCGCTTAGAACGCCCGGGGAAGGGGGAAGACACAGGAGAGCAGGTGGGGGAAACAAAGAATAGGGATGTGAAGTATGGAAAGGTGGAGGAGGTACGCTCAAAACCCAGGCAGCAGCACTGAGACAAGCATGGCCTTGCTGGCCAGGTCCAGAAAAGCTCATTCTGATGCTTGGCATTGCTGAGCCAAGAAGCAGACGGGGAGACAGAGCCTGTAGCCCCTGAGTGATGGAATGAGGAACAGAACGGGTTTTAAAGGGTTGGGGTGGATGTATGGAAGGTGGAACCCAGAAATGGCTCCCCCAAGAAGCTGGGACAGATTCAACCCTTCCAGTGGATGCCATTGCTAGGACCGTGACGACACACATAGAAACACACACACAGCGATCCACCTCGCCCAGCCCTTCACACCAGCAAGGCGTGCTGTGTAAAAGACCCACTGAATTCTCACACTAACTCCAGGACAAAGCTACCATCATTATTCCCGTTTTACAAGCGGGGAGACACAGGCACGGATTTCAGTAACTGGCCCACGGCACCGAGGCTAGCGAGGGCAGAGCCAGGCGCAGGCCCCGAGGTCAGGTCCACTCCGGCTGCGCTTTTCTTCTGGCACCCTGTTTTGGCGTTTGTGGTGTGGTTATACTGACACCTAATTCCCAGACTGCAATGAGGCTTAGATAAGACAACTGGATGTCCTAATAAAAGTCACAAACTGGCCGGCACTACAGATCTGCTGAAGAAGAGGAAGCTTGCTGCTTTGGGGGAATGGCACGTGGTCGCATTTCCCCAGCCCATTCTTTAAGCAAAGGGAGGTCATCCCATCACGCACCTTGTAGCCCAGTATGAGCCCATTCTGGTCCTGTTCCGGCACGGAAGCCCATGTCAGTAAAATCTGTGTCGAGCTGACAGCCTCAGCTGACACGTTCTCAGGGGCGGCTGAAGGAACTGCAAAGAACCAATGAAGTAGATTGGCATCCAAAGTCCAGAGTATCTACGTACAAAGATCCAGCTTTCACCCAAATAATCTAGCTGTCCTTGAAATAGCAATGTATTCTGAGCATTTTGTAGTGATCAGATTAAACCTGCAGGAGTATAACGGACATGTAAATCTCTTTAATATTAGCAACAAATTCCATAAATCCTGGGTACTTAGCAGCTCAATTTTACCTGAGTCCACCCAGCAAGAAAAAAAAAAAAGATGCTTGGTCTGTTTGCTGTATTAACTTGTGGAAACTGCAGACTTTTATCTCAAATAGGAAATCCTCACCTTCAGACACATGCCATTTCACTGACAGCTCTAAACGTGGTATTCCGTGATAGAGACAGGAGAGGCTGAAGAGAGGAGGGGACGTGAGGATTTACACAAAAGAAGGGAAAGGGAGAGTAGGTCGACTAGGTGCTTATCTGGTGCCTGTCTGTGCCAACTGCCTTCAGTTACATAATTGCATCTAATCCCACAATGATCCCAATGAAGTAGGTATCATTACCCCTTTTCTACAGATGAGAAAACTAAAGCTGAGAAAATTGCATTGAATCCATTTTAATTAATGCTTCTCTACAAGGAGATGGGCAGCAGAGGCCAGCCATGTCATTCTTGACCCATGTACATGTAAGATAATTTCCTTTTCTTCTTTCCTTTTTTTTTTTTTTTTGAGACTAGAGTGCAGTGGTGCGATCTCGGTTCACTGCAACTTCCGCCTCCTGGGGGCAAGCCATTCTCCTGCCTCAGCCTCCCAAGTAGCTGGGATTACACACATGTGCCACCACGCCTGGCTGATTTTTGTATTTTTAGTAGAGATGGGGTTTTACCATGTTGGCCAGGCTGGTCTCGAATGCCTGACCTCAAGTGATCTGTCTGCCTCGGCCTCCCAGAGTGCTGGGATTACAGGCGTGAGCCACCGTGCCCGGCCCACATGTAAGATCATTTTCTAATACTGGAGCCGGGGATGCTGCTCCGATCACCTGTGCCTCAGTTGTCCCATTTGTGAAAGGCTAAGGCTGGCCTACCTTCCTTCCTTAGAGTCTTCTCACTCTCCCCTCCTGGTGGCCAGCAGTTGTTGGTCAGCAGGTGATCAATAGCTAGTTGTTTTGAAGAAAGTGAAAGGAGGATGCTATGACCAGTCCTAGCCTATAGAGTGAGAATGAAAGCAAACACTGAGGTGCCTGGTAGGGTGCTGGCACACAGAGGTGAGTGGAAGCATCTGTTCCCTTCTCCTTTGCAAGACTTCCTAGGGTTTCAAGAACAGCAGGAGGCACGCATGCACCTTTGTAGCAGGAGCACTCGTGGGGGCTTCCTCTGCTCTTTCATAGACCCACTCATCCATCCATCCATCCATCCATCCATCCATCCATCCATCCATCCATCCATAAATCGATTGATCCATCTATCTATCTATCCATCCATCCATCCATCCATGCATTCACCCATCCATCCATCCATCCATCACCCATCCATCCGTCTATTCATCCATCCATCCATTCACCCATCCATCCATTCACTCATCCATCATCCATCCATCCATCCACCCATCATCCATCCATTCACTCATCCATCCATCATCCATCCATCCATCCATCACCCATCCATCACCCATCCATCCATCTATTCATCCATCCATCCATTCACCCATCCATCCATTCACTCATCCATCCATCATCCATCCATCCACCAATCACCCATCCATCCATCCATCCATCACCCATCCGTCTATTCATCCATCCATCCATTCACTCATCTATCATCCATCCATCCACCCATCATCCATCCATTCACCCATCCATCCATTCACTCCTCTATCCATCATTCATCCATCCACCCATCAGCCATCCATCCATCCATCACCCATCCATCCATCTATTCATCCACCCATCTATTCACCCATCCATCCATTCACTCATCCATCATCCATCCATCCATGCATCCACTCATCACCCATCCATCCATCCATCCATCCATCCATCCATTCATCCATTCACCCATCCATCATCCATCCATTCATCCACCCATCATCCATCCATCCATCCATCCATCTAATCATTCATCCATCCATTCACTCATCTATCCATCATCCATCCAGCCATCTACCCATCCATACATCCAACCATCCACTCATCACGCATCCATCCATCCATCCATCCACCCATCTACCCATCCACTCATTCATTCATGTACCATCCATCTATCCATCCATCCGTCCATTCATCCATTCACCCATCATGTATCCATCCATCCATTCACTCATCCATTACTTCAGACATTCAGACTTCCTCATTACACAGAGACTGAGAGGGTAGCACTGTTAGTTAGTCTGAAGACAGAAAGTAACATGGTGGGGGCGTTGCACAATAATGCAACCTGTGACATTTGATTGCAAGATTGTCTATATGACGGTAGTTTGATCTTTGTTATGGATTGAACTGTGTGCCCCCTGAATCCTTATTTTGTGATCCCAACCTCCGGTACCTCAGAAGGTGACCTTATTTGGAGACACAATTGTTGCAGATGTAACTAGTTAAGATGCAGTCATACCGCATAGGGTGGGCCCCTGATCCAATATGACTAGTGTCCATATAAGGAATTTGTACACAGACACACACACAGGGAGAGTGCCTTGGGAGGAGACAGACACACACAGGGAGAACTCCGTGGGGATGTGGGAGGGAGGCTGCCCGAGCCACGGAACCACCAGGTGCTGGAGTGGGGCCGAGGACAGATCCTTCCCAAGCCTTCAGGGGGATCACAGCCCTGCCGACACCTCCAGCTCAGATTCCACCTTCCAGAATGGTGACAGAATACATTTTT
This sequence comes from Mandrillus leucophaeus, assembly GCF_000951045.1. NCBI lineage: Eukaryota > Metazoa > Chordata > Mammalia > Primates > Cercopithecidae > Mandrillus > Mandrillus leucophaeus. The sequence continues at coordinate 934,230 of NW_012101710.1, forward strand.
GTCATTTAAGCCACCCCGTTTGGGGTATTCTGCTACGACACGAACACAGTCTTTAAGACAATGCCAGGGTTCACGTGCATCCTAGAAGAGCTGTTCTCATGCTGTGTGGGAAGCTTCTCCCCTCACCACTACAAACCAGTGTTTCCCTAGACAAGGGAGGGGCAAGAAAGGGCGGCCCCATAGCAGGCCACAGCCTAACAAGGCCAGTGGCTGAGGATGACTAAGCCTCAGGACGGGGGTCAGTGGCCACACCGCACTCTCACCACACCCTATGGGGTCTCCCCAGAGGAGAAATCACAGAGGAACCTGAAGAGCAAAGGCCTAGAATGCCTGCCCCCAGGAAGGGGCCCGTTCCCTGGTGCTGAGAGCCCTGGGAGGAAGCATCTCTCCCTCCTCTTCTCTTCCTACCACCTTCCCTGCATGGACATTAGATCGGCTGCTGAGTGTCAGTCAGTGAATGTGTCCACAAAATAGAAAAACCCTAGTTATGCCTGTCACTATAAAACCACTGTGAGCCCCCTTCTATTTTTGGAGGGAGATAATGCCAGCCAGTCCAATCTTCCCAAATATGTCAGTTGAGAGTCATTCATTCAGTTACTCAGTGCTTCAATGAAATAGTATCAATTTATTAGAGCAGAGAGGTGTCACACAAAAGGTGTCACGGAAACATACTTGCAATGTTAAGTTTGCTCAGTTCTCCAAAGAGGAAGGGGGCTTGTCACAGAAGCAGCCCCGAGTCCCCATTGTCTTCCAGCTGTGGCTCCACCCGGCTCACTCGTGCTCCCTGGGCCTGCACAGAGCTCCCACAGGGTGTCTTAAATGCCACCATGGCTGTTACCAGGAAATGGCTTGCACATTGCTCATTTTATACAAAAGTTGAATAAACTGAGACCCTGAATCAACTATGAGCTAAAGGGGGCACTAACATTAAAAAAAAAAAAGTAAACCTACAACGTATCTGAATTTACTTAGAATAAGGTAAGAACACCAAATACTGTATGCCCAAGATGTTGGTACCAGCTTCTAAAACCTCTGTCCCTGTCTGTAAAAAGGCCATTGTCATAGCAACACAAATGGTCCACTTCTGTAATCCTTAACCGCTTCCTGTGGGTCACTCTTTGAAACTGTAAGTGCCCAATTCTCCCTACAGACCTACAAATCACGGCTGTTTTTCTAAGATGTGGTGGGATGAGCATGTGTTTACTGGAGAGCCAACCCTGTCCTTGGAGAATGAGGGCAACCTGGGGATTGCAGCAATTTGGACACTGACTAGGCTTTGAACGCGGCTGAATTTCTCACACAGAGACAGGGAGGTGAGGTGGCTAAAGTGGAGAAGATGGCAGAGTTCAGGATGGAAATTTCAGCGCATTTAAATCCTACCAGGACAAGATCTGCCATGAAGTTGCAAATTTTCAAGAACTGAAAAAGAAACCTCTTACCCATCATCTATTTTGAAGTAGATTTAACTCCCTTTCCAACCTGACATCTTACGTTTTGAGATGTTCTTGGGAATTCCCCTTTCATTAAAAACAAAGCCATTCCATGGCTTCTTTTCCCCTTCATTTTTTTCTCTCCCCTCTGTAGCATTTCACACTACGCAGCTCACCGTTCCTCCTCATGTGGTCTCTCTTGGTTTTGAAGGCCTCATTTATCCTTAGAATATATCATAATATATCATGTCACAGAACCTGTTAAACTGCACTTCAAAACTGTAAACTTCATTGAAATGTGGCTTCGAGCATTCTGCTCTGTGTTCCCTGCATGTTTTCAGCACTCTTGCCCACTGGACCATTCCTGAGCTCCCAGGAGCTGCTATTTCCATTGAGGGGAGACTTATTTCAGACAAAGTGCCGTGGTTTTATTCTCTCTCCAATCCCTCTCCCTCTCCATTGGGTCCACTCCACCATTCCGCCCTGGCAACCCCTTCACCTCCCCATCTCCTCCCTGCCTCCCCCCATTTAAAAAAAACCCTGAGTTTTCTGCTGGGGAGGGTAAGTGTCAGATGTTAGTAGGGCCAGGGAAGGCACAAAGTCAAAACTGCTGCACCTGGGAGGGCCTTGCCAGTCACAGGTGGGGAGATTCCCAGAGAAGAAGGCTGTGAAATCTCCGTTCTGATGAGCTAAACACAAGGTGGGGGAGTTGAAGTCCTGCAGCATCTGGGCCCCTGAGATTCCGCAGGTGGAAGGAGGGACAGAGACGGAGCACCAGCACCAACCAGAGGACAGTGCAGTCCAAGAGGGGTCCCTGGGAGCTAGTTATTCCAGCATTCAACATGTCCAGAATCTGAATCATCCACATCTTGAAATGAAGATCAATAACCCAATTATAAAATTTTTGATGGAAACACATGAACCAAAACTTTTTTTCCCAGAGTGATATGTGTTGCACCAAAGTTTCTAATTAAACAGAAATTCAACTAAAAACTAAAAAATACCTTTCTGTAAGCTATAACCCTCAAAATAAGAAAAAATGTAATAACTGACAAAACAGAGCTTCAGTTGCAAGAACAATTCCTACTCTTGATCAAAATCTTCCCAACAAGTGAACAGAACATGAACTATGAACAGAAAAACAGTGAGGCTGACACAGTGGATTCTGCAAGGGCTCTATGTGATTTCCCTCTAGCCATATATATCAGTCCATTTTCACACTGTGATAAATAAATACCCAAGACTGGGTAATTTATAAAGGAAAGAAGTTTAACTGACTCACAGTTATGCATGTCTGGGAAGGCTTCAGGAAACACAATCATGGCGGAAGGTGAAGGGGAAGCAAGGAACTTCTTCACATGCCGGCAGAAGAGAGAAGAGAGGGCAAAGGAGGAAGAGCCCCTTATAAAACCATCAGATCTTGTGAGAACTCACTCACTATCATGAGAACAGCATGGGGGAAATTGTCTCCATGATCCAATCACCTCCACCAGGTCCCTCCTTTGACATGTGGAGATTACAGTTTGAGATGAGATTTGGGTGGGGACACAGAGCCAAACCATATCACCATACATGCTACAATCAGCTAGGACAAAGGTAAATCCACTTGCTTTTTTTGATACAAAATCTATATCTCAATATTAATTAAAACATAGCAGTGTCTACAAAAATAAACAACATTGCTAGAGAAAGTCTCCTCAGGGTTCTTGAGTAAAAGATGATATAAAATTGTCTGAAAAGAACAAAGTCAGAAGAAAAAAAACCTGGAATACATTTACACATAAAATATTATCCTCTGCATTCTCTTGACTCTATAAGATAGGTTTCCAACAGCTGGAAATGTTTAAAAAAGAAAAAAAAAAGAGAGAGAGAGTTTCAAATCAGCAGTTTTGCCATAGGTTTCCTTTTTTTTTTAAAAGAGGGTTCTTGGCCAGGTGTGGTGGCTCATGCCTGTAATCCCAGCACCTTGGGAAACCAAGGTGGGCAGATCACTTGAGGTCAGGAGTTCAGGACCAGCCTGGCCAACATAGTGAAACCCCATCTCTACTAAAAATACAAAATTAGCTGGTCATGGTGGTGAGCACCTGTAATCCCAGCTACTTGGGAGGCTAAGGCAGGAGAATCACTTGTACCCAGGAGGCAGAGGTTGCAGTGAGCCAAGATCATGCCACTGCACTCCAGCCCAGGTGACAGAGTGAGATTCATCTCAAAAAAAAAAAAAAAAAAAAGTGTTATTCAAAAAATTTTCAAAATGATATTTCTAGTTTGATTAAATTGTCTCCATTTTTATATAGCATTTACTTTGCTGTTTTCTGGATAAAATCCTGGAAGATTAGTTCAGCTGGGTATAAAATTTGAGACTGACAGTTATTTGCTTTTAGCCCCTTCAAGATTACCATCTCATTGTCTTCTGACCTCTGTTGTTCCTGAGTAGTTACCTCAGTCAAATAGTCTTGCCTTTGTAATTATCTGCCTTTCACTCCAACTGTTTTTAAGATTTTCTCTTAGGCATTTTACAGTTGTACCAAATACATTTTGATATGAATTCAGTTTTATTTACTCCACTCAGGATTGGTGTTTCTTCAGTCTTGTAAATAACGCTTTCCATCAACCCTGGACTTTCTCAGCTATTATCTCTGTGTATTTTGTAACTCTCATTTTCTTCCTCTTTCCCTTTTGAGTCCTATTAGCTCTCTGGTAGATCTCATTCTGTTCTTTATGTCTTTTAATCTACTTTCAATCTTCTGTCTTTATGTTGTTTTAAGAGTTATTTATTCAAATCTAGCTTCTAATTTGGTAATTCTCTTTTTGGCAGTGTCTAAACTGCTTTCATTTTCAATGATTGTGTCCCATTTATTTTTTCTAAAAAAAAAATCTGCTTTAAGAAACGGTACCTTAATCTTTACTTAAAATGTTAATGCTTTATTTAAGACTTTAATAATTTTAAATGTAGTTATTGTATATTTTCTCTCAGATTTGTATGTATTTTAATGTAATCGAAGCCCTCTATCTTTCTCTTTCTCTTTTTTTAAAGCTGGTCATTTTTACTCATGGCAAATTATTGCCTGTGTGCTTGACAATTGTGATTCATCTTTAAAAAGGCTTGATTTTCATTTTGGATAATTTGGTTTTGGCAATATCTCTCCCGAGAGGAATCATTTTTACCTCTGTTGGTTGCCCAGATGGTCTGGCCTGAAACCGTGTTTCTTTAGTTTTTTGTGTATTTTCTTTTTATTTTTGGAGGAGAGTAAAATCCTTTATTGGGGTATGATATGTAACTATTTCAGGAAGAGTTGATCACTGTTTTCCCTGAGGGTAAGAAGATATTATACACCGATCTTCCTGGCTTTCCAACCACAGGCAAAGTGTACAATCTATGAGCCATACTTACTATTTTTTTTTAGAGACAGGGTCTTGCTCTGTCACCCAGGCTGGAGTGCAGGGGTGTGATCATAGATCATGGCAGGCTCAACCTCCTGGACTGAAGCAGTCCTCCTGTCTCAGCCTCCCAATAGCTGGGACTACAGGCATGTGCCACCATGCCTGGCTAATTTTCTGTAGTTTTTGTTTTTATTTTGTAGAGATGGGGTCTCACTATGTTGCCCAGGATGGTATCAAGCTCCTGGTAACCCTCCTGCCTCCACCTCCCAAAGTGTTGGGATTACAGGTATGAATCACAGCCCCCAGCCTATACTTATTTTAATAACATTTTATCTGTATAAAATTAATCTCAGGAAGGCTAAGTTTTTTTTTTTGAAAGCCTTATTGTGAGATGATTAATATATCATACATTCCTCTAAATTGTACAATTCAACTTTTTTTTAGTGAATTCAGAGTTGCATAACCATCATCACAATGAACTTTGGAACATCTCATTATCCCCCAAAGCAGCTCTGTTTTCACCATCAATCATTTCTCATTCCTCTCAAATGCTGTCCCCTAGTCTAGGAAACCATGAATTTACTTTCTGCCTCTCTAGATTTGCCTGTTCTAGACGTTCCCTACAAATAGAATCATACAATATGTGGTCTCTTGTGCCTGGTCTCTTTCACTTAGCCTAATGTTTTCAAGGTTCCTCCACACTGTAGCATGTATCAGAATTCCATTCCTTTTTATTGCTGAATCATCCACTGAATGCACAGACCACATTTTATTTATCCATTTGTCCACTGAGGGATACTTTGGTTGTTTCCACTTTTTGGCTACTGTGAATAAAGTTGCTATGAACAATTTATGTGCAAGATTTTGTGTAGACATATGTTTTCTGTTCTCTTGGGTACATACCTTTAGTAGAGTTGCTTTGTCGCATGGTGACTCCCTGCTCAACCCTTTGAGGAATGCCAACTGTTTTCCAATGTTTCTGAATCATTTAATATTCCTACCAGCAACGTACAAGGGTTCCAGTTTCTCCGTGCCCACCAATACCTGTTATTGTCCAGCTTTTCTTATTTTAGCCATCTTATTTTAGAGTGTGAAGTGATATCTCGTTACATCTTACATTTGCATTTCCCTAACAGTTCACGATGTTGAGCATCTTTTCATGTGCTTGCTGGCCATTTGTAAATCTCCTTGGGAGAAATGTCTATGCTGATCCTTTGCCCAGTTTTTAATTGGGTCATTTGTCTTTTTGTTGTGAAGTTGTAAGAGGTCTTTATATATTCTGGACATAAATCCCTCATGAGATACACAATTTGCAAATATTTTCTTCCATTTGGGGAGTTTTTTTCATTTCCTTTATGACATTCTTTGAAGCATAAAGGTTTTCATTCTGATGAGGTATAATGTATCTACTTTTTCTTTAGTTGCTTGTGCTTTTGGTTTCTGGAACCAAATGTTACATTAATTTCTGTTCTGGGAGTTCCCAGGCCATTCATATAATACAAATTCAAAACCCAGTCCTGAGTGGGGCACAGGACACAGACTGACTTTTCATTCTCTACTCAGAGTCCAGGTAGACA
>NW_012101710.1:946677-950724 GCF_000951045.1 Mandrillus leucophaeus
AAAAAAAAAAAAAAAAAGAGTGTTATTCAAAAAATTTTCAAAATGATATTTCTAGTTTGATTAAATTGTCTCCATTTTTATATAGCATTTACTTTGCTGTTTTCTGGATAAAATCCTGGAAGATTAGTTCAGCTGGGTATAAAATTTGAGACTGACAGTTATTTGCTTTTAGCCCCTTCAAGATTACCATCTCATTGTCTTCTGACCTCTGTTGTTCCTGAGTAGTTACCTCAGTCAAATAGTCTTGCCTTTGTGATTATCTGCCTTTCACTCCAACTGTTTTTAAGATTTTCTCTTAGGCATTTTACAGTTGTACCAAATACATTTTGATATGAATTCAGTTTTATTTACTCCACTCAGGATTGGTGTTTCTTCAGTCTTGTAAATAACGCTTTCCATCAACCCTGGACTTTCTCAGCTATTATCTCTGTGTATTTTGTAACTCTCATTTTCTTCCTCTTTCCCTTTTGAGTCCTATTAGCTATCTGGTAGATCTCATTCTGTTCTTTATGTCTTTTAATCTACTTTCAATCTTCTGTCTTTATGTTGTTTTAAGAGTTATTTATTCAAATCTAGCTTCTAATTTGGTAATTCTCTTTTTGGCAGTGTCTAAACTGCTTTCATTTTCAATGATTGTGTCCCATTTATTTTTTCTAAAAAAAAATCTGCTTTAAGAAACGGTACCTTAATCTTTACTTAAAATGTTAATGCTTTATTTAAGACTTTAATAATTTTAAATGTAGTTATTGTATATTTTCTCTCAGATTTGTATGTATTTTAATGTAATCGAAGCCCTCTATCTTTCTCTTTCTCTCTTTTTAAAGCTGGTCATTTTTACTCATGGCAAATTATTGCCTGTGTGCTTGACAATTGTGATTCATCTTTAAAAAGGCTTGATTTTCATTTTGGATAATTTGGTTTTGGCAATATCTCTCCTGAGAGGAATCATTTTTACCTCTGTTGGTTGCCCAGATGGTCTGGCCTGAAACCATGTTTCTTTAGTTTTTTGTGTATTTTCTTTTTGTTTTATTTTTGGAGGAGAGTAAAATCCTTTATTGGGGTATGATATGTAACTATTTCAGGAAGAGTTGATCACTGTTTTCCCTGAGGGTAAGAAGATATTATACACAGATCTTCCTGGCTTTCCAACCATAGGCAAAGTGTACAATCTATGAGCCATACTTACTATTTTTTTTTAGAGACAGGGTCTTGCTCTGTCATCCAGGCTGGAGTGCAGGGGTGTGATCATAGCTCACGGCAGACTCAACCTCCTGGACTGAAGCAGTCCTCCTGTCTCAGCCTCCCAATAGCTGGGACTACAGGCATGTGCCACCATGCCTGGCTAATTTTCTGTAGTTTTTGTTTTTATTTTGTAGAGATGGGGTCTCATTATGTTGCCCAGGATGGTATCAAGCTCCTGGTAACCCTCCTGCCTCCGCCTCCCAAAGTGTTGGGATTACAGGTATGAATCACAGCCCCCAGCCTATACTTATTTTAATAACATTTTATCTGTATAAAATTAATCTCAGGAAGGCTAAGTTTTTTTTTTTGAAAGCCTTATTGTGAGATGATTAATATATCATACATTCCTCTAAATTGTACAATTCAACTTTTTTTTAGTGAATTCAGAGTTGCGTAACCATCATCACGATGAACTTTGGAACATCTCATTATCCCCCAAAGCAGCTCTGTTTTCCCCATCGGTCATTTCTCATTCCTCTCAAATGCTGTCCCCTAGTCTAGGAAACCATGAATTTACTTTCTGCCTCTCTAGATTTGCCTGTTCTAGATGTTTCCTACAAATAGAATCATACAATATGTGGTCTCTTGTGCCTGGTCTCTTTCACTTAGCCTAATGTTTTCAAGGTTCCTCCACACTGTAGCATGTATCAGAATTCCATTCCTTTTTATTGCTGAATCATCCACTGAATGCACAGACCACATTTTATTTATCCATTTGTCCACTGAGGGATACTTTGGTTGTTTCCACTTTTTGGCTACTGTGAATAAAGTTGCTATGAACAATTTATGTGCAAGATTTTGTGTAGACATATGTTTTCTGTTCTCTTGGGTACATACCTAGGAGTAGAGTTGCTTTGTCGCATGGTGACTCCCTGCTCAACCCTTTGAGGAATGCCAACTGTTTTCCAACGTTTCTGAATCATTTAATATTCCTACCAGCAACGTACAAGGGTTCCAGTTTCTCCGTGCCCACCAATATCTGTTATTGTCCAGCTTTTCTTATTTTAGCCATCTTATTTTAGAGTGTGAAGTGATATCTCGTTACAGCTTACATTTGCATTTCCCTAACAGTTCACGATGTTGAGCATCTTTTCATGTGCTTGCTGGCCATTTGTAAATCTCCTTGGGAGAAATGTCTATGCCGATCCTTTGCCCAGTTTTTAATTGGGTCATTTGTCTTTTTGTTGTGAAGTTGTAAGAGGTCTTTATATATTCTGGACATAAATCCCTCATGAGATACACAATTTGCAAATATTTTCTTCCATTTGGGGAGTTTTTTTCATTTCCTTTATGACATTCTTTGAAGCATAAAGGTTTTCATTCTGATGAGGTCTAATGTATCTACTTTTTCTTTAGTTGCTTGTGCTTTTGGTTTCTGGAACCAAATGTTACATTAATTTCTGTTCTGGGAGTTCCCAGGCCATTCATATAATACAAATTCAAAACCCAGTCCTGAGTGGGGCACAGGACACAGACTGACTTTTCATTCTCTACTCAGAGTCCAGGTAGACACACAGTCAAACCTCTGCAGGCAGAGTTTCAGCCCCCCCTAGGAAGGAGGGTAAGGCCTTCAAGAGCCGTGTTTCAAGTGCAGGAGTTTAGGCCCTAACTCTCCCCTTACACAGATTCAAAGCTGACTCTCTTGTTCCTGCAAGTTTGTCAAATCCTAGGTCCTGAAACCACCAGGAAAGGTCCAGCCCAATCCCCACCCCACTCAGGACAGCTGCGGCACCAGCCCAACACTTCCTGCTGAACTCTTCCTGGTTCCTGTTACGCCTCTGACACCTGAGGATTTCCCTGTTTTTCTTACGAATGCATTGATGAATTTATTTATTTACTTATTTTTTTGAGGCACAGTCCCACTCTGTTGGCCAGGCTGGAGTGTGGCACAATCACAGCTCACTGCAGCCTCAAACTCCCAGGCCCAAGCCATCTTCCCACCTCAGCCTCCCAAGTAGCTATGACTACAGGTGTATGTCACCACACCTGGCTAATTTTTGTATTTTTTGTAAAGATGGGGTCTCACTATGTTGCCTAGACTGAACTCCTGGACTCCAGCGATCCTCCAGACTCAGCTTCCCAAAGTGCTGGGATTATAGGTGTGGGTTACTGTGTCTGGCCAATACATTTAAGATTTCAGAAAGTTATATTTTATCTATAATTTTTTGTTGGTTATAGCAGAAGTTTTAATTTTGAAAAAATATTTTCTTGGCCTGCCTTTTCCTAGATTTAGAACTGTCCCTCTGAACTTCTCAAGTTCTCTTCTTTGTCACAAAGATTCATATAATGAAGATAACAGAAGTTTTCGAAATCCACGTGACCACAATCCCAGGCTGTGTGTTGGTGCGTCTCCACCTTTCCTTTGGAACGTAATGAAAGCTGCAGTCTGAAGGAGAGCCAAGGGACACCGGGCCCAACCCTACTGCTTGGGCAGTTCCCTCCTGAAACACTGGTCCTCTCAAAAGCATACTGGTTATCACCATGGCTGCTCTTCCAGGGCTCTCATTGGTGGGCTCCAGGGTTCACGCCACACCCTGAGAGCATTCCCACTCGGCCATGGTTCCGCTTCTCCCTGCTACTGCTTAAGAGTCCTCCCGTCTACCCTCACCTCCTGCACTCCGAGAAGAGTAGGAAGAAATAAAGCCACAAAGTGGCACAGGAGCTTTCGCTTGCCGCTGGTGACTGACAGTGGACCAGCGTTGAGGAAACCCAGGGGGTTGTGTGCGATGCAAACCAGTGTGCATTACAGCAAAACCTACAAGGGCGGCAGCAGGTTCAGACCTGTCACTGGTGGGAACTGGGGAA
>NW_012101710.1:950774-954803 GCF_000951045.1 Mandrillus leucophaeus
GGGCCCAACCCTACTGCTTGGGCAGTTCCCTCCTGAAACACTGGTCCTCTCAAAAGCATACTGGTTATCACCATGGCTGCTCTTCCAGGGCTCTCATTGGTGGGCTCCAGGGTTCACGCCACACCCTGAGAGCATTCCCACTCGGCCATGGTTCCGCTTCTCCCTGCTACTGCTTAAGAGTCCTCCTGTCTACCCTCACCTCCTGCACTCCGAGAAGAGTAGGAAGAAATAAAGCCACAAAGTGGCACAGGAGCTTTCGCTTGCCGCTGGTGACTGACAGTGGAGCAGCGTTGAGGAAACCCAGGGGGTTGTGTGCGATGCAAACCAGTGTGCATTACAGCAAAACCTACAAGGGCGGCAGCAGGTTCAGACCTGTCACTGGTGGGAACTGGGGAACGAACAAGAAAGGATGAGAGGAGCCTTTATCCAGAGCTTCCCAGGCCCTTCCATGCCATGGCACACAGAGCGGGTGGCACCTGCAGATACACTGGGCATATGCTGGTGCCCTTGGTGTGCCAGGTGCTGCTGGGCCCAAGCCCAGGGTACAGACTCCTCACCCCAGCCTGGCCCCCTCGAGGGTAGAACGGTGGTGTTGGGCACACCTGCACCCATCGCAGCACCTGGCATGGATAAGATCAGGAAGAGGTGAGGGGCTGGCACTGCCTGGGGCTCCAGGGCCCCTTTCCTTATTGCTGTGAGCTGATCTGCATCCTCCCTCCAGCCGTCCTCAGAGGCCGCCCTCCCACCTCGGCACCACCTTCCATGTTTCCCTCTTCATCTTTGGAGCAAACAGGCCAGGCCCGGGAGCCCTGGGCCCCCCAAGTGTCTACGCTTTCCTCCCTTTTAAACTCCTCCATCCTGAGGATGGCGGCCCCCGCCGCCATAGCCGCCTCCAGCCATGCCAACAGGCCCTGTGCCCCCGTGTCCTCCGCCTCCTCCCGCTAACCGTGCGAGGTTTTTCTCTGATACCCAACATGCACTTGGCTTCCTAGCTCATCTTTCTGTCCATTTCCCATCAAAGTCACTCTGAGTTCCAACTGTGTCTCCTGTGGCAGTTTCCAGCATCTAGCAAGTTAATTAATTTTTCTATTGAAAACAACAGCACGGGGACTGTCTCTTTACATGGCGTTGTAGCACAGGGACAGAAGCAGGGAGGCTCTGGGTGGGGGACAGGGTAGGCCCCAGGGCATTTCCAAGGACTGTGGGGTAGAAACAGCTGTAGGCAGGCCCTGGCCACCTCTTGACTCCCCAGCTTCAAGGCGATTCTGTCCCCTCAGAGCGCCAAGAAAAGGAGCTGGGCTCAGGAGCTGTCTCCAGGAAACAGCCATGTCTATGACAGCAAAAACAATGGAACCGAATATTCTCATTAACGCAAAGAGTTGGAGAAGAGAAGGAAAAGAGAGTGAATAAGAGGGTTTGAATCAATAAGCAAAATGGATCTAGGCTCCCTGGGGGAAGAAGTGGGGGAGTCTTGTCCTTTTCCTCTGGCCACCGACCCAGTTCACCATCTCAACCCTTCATACCTCCTCTTCATCCCATGTCTGGACAAAGTCAGGAATTTAAGTCATATTTGTAATTTAAGTCATATTTCCTTTTCCTCTGGCCACCGACCCAGTTCACCATCTCAACCCTTCATACCGCCTCTTCATCCCATGTCTGGACAAAGTCAGGACTTTAAGTCATATTTCTAACAGCCTAGGTTAGTCCAGAATGAACAGCCCCTCCGCAATCAAGCACATGCTGTGACTCTCATCCAAGAAGCGTGGGGCAGAGATGCAGCTGGTTCATTCCTTCTTCAGACAGAACCTCACTAATTCAGATCAGACTGAAGGGACTGGGGTCAGGTGACGGTGAGTCCTTCATGAGTGTTAATTGTCATCCTTCCCTTGGGTTTCTAAAAATTCAAGGGGGGCAAGAAAAGCTCCTCTGACCCACCGTTGGCTGGTGGAAGTTAGTCCGCAAAGCCTAGAAGATTAGGCGGCTACTTTCAGCATTAGCACAATGCAGCAGAGGTCTACTCAAGGTCGGCCAAAAACACGTCTCCATTTCTTCCTGGCAACTGGCAGAGCCCCATGACTGAGACGAACAGAGTGACGTTCCACTCCTGAACAGGTCTGAAGAGACCCATTCTTTGCCTTCTTTTCCTTGCTGGCAGCTGGGTGCAGATGGTGATTATTCCCACAGAACAGTAGAGCCTGGGTCCCTGAATCACCTCATGGAAAAGAGCGACCCGCCAAATAGAAACACCCACCTTAGACCACAATATGAGTGAGAAATAAACTCCTATTATGTCCAAGCAATTAAACTTTTGGAGGTCAATTTATTACCACAGGCTAGACTACTTAATCTACTACCTCTATTAATTTGTGACAAGAAGGTCCTGAATACCTTGTATTTTAAAGATTCCCCATAGGATCTTTACACATTCTTGCTTTTCATCATTGGTAGTGAAAATTATCCCTCATTTAGAAAATAGTAATGTGAGTCGAGCCCCTGTTGGAAATCATCACCAGTTTCCAATGAATGGCTTGGGACCCTAATGAAATCAGGTGGAAATTCCTGCCGAGTCTGGCCTAACACAGGATTAGGAAAGCTCCAAGACAGACACAAGTGGGACAGGCCAATGAGACACCACTAGCCTGGGATCTGGAGGCTCAGGGGCCCTCAGCCCCATCTCTAATGTGGTATCTGCAGGACAGGAATCGCCTTCCCCTTACCTGACTCCCGCGTCCGACCCCGCACCACCTCGCTCCACGGCCCGGCCCCGACGGCGTTGAAGGCCTGCATCTGGAGCTCGTATTCCATCCATTCCTCCAGCTCCTCGATGGTGAATTCCCTCTCCAGCCGGTCACTGACGACTTGGGCCAGTGCTGAAGACTGGAGGTCTGAGCGCCAGTACTTAATTCTGTAGCCCACGGACTCAGGGTTCCCATTGTACTGAGAATCTGGAAGGGGCTAGGAAGGAACAAGGGGCCGTGATGAGTTGACATCTCAGAACTGCCACCCTCACAGGTCTTAAGGGACGGGCCTGTCCTGTGAGACCAACTCCATGGAGGAGGCATTCCTGGGAGAAACAGTCTTAGAAGCATCTACTTTATTTTTCCCTGAAACTTTTCTTCTGTGAATTAAATGAAACCATGTCAGTAACTTTGGCTGCATATAATTTCTTTTAATACATTTTGGCTTAATTTTGTGGGCAAATGTTCTGATTAAATATCAGGCTGGCTCTCTTACAAATACTGAGTATTGGTTCCATGTTGACCTAGCTTAAGGACTTAGAGATCCGGCGTGAGGCACCACCAGCTTTCCTGCCCCAAGGAATATTCCTCAGTTCCAAGAAGAGAGTGAGTAATGCTACTAATTAATCAGATCTCCTGGGCTGGCCTAAGATCCAACACTAATTGTAAAATGCAATACTTTTTGGTTTGACGATGAGATTAGTTTTGACTAGGACAAAGGCGTGACCAAGAAACTCCTAAGCCCTGGATTAGTGTGTGCCGTGGTTAATCCAGGACCCGTGTGCCTCCAGCCTCCATTCTCACCCCCACTCACCACCCAGCGAAGCCGCAGGCTGGTCTCACTGGCAGTCCGGACCGTGACGCTGGTTGGAGCCACATCGGGTGGGGCCTGCAGGGTCTGGATGACCCGGGAAGACTGACTGTAGGGGCTCGGCCCGACAATGTTCACTTGCTTCATTCGAAATCTAAAGGCAAAACCACTGATGAGACTTACGGCCAAGCAAAGGTAAGAAGGAAAAGAATGAAACCACAAAGGCCCTGACCGTTTCTCAAGGGAGGGCTCAGATAGGTGTCTACCCATACATAAAGGCTATTGCTCAAGGACACCCTCCTTTCACCTGGTTTCATTAAAACTGCAAACTGTGGCCAGGTGCAGTGGCTTACACTTGTAATCCCAGCACTTACGGAGGCCAAGGTGGGAGGTGGCGGGGGATCACCTGAGGTCAAGAGTTCCAGATCAGCCTGGCCAAAATGGCGAAATCTCGTCTCTATTAAAAATACCAAAATTAGC
>NW_012101710.1:955048-956963 GCF_000951045.1 Mandrillus leucophaeus
TAAATGACCCAAACGGCACCCTGAACCTCTTTTTCTGTTGGTTCAGGAGAAGAACGAGGGGTGAAAGGAAAATATCTTGAACCCCAAATCACTAAGCTAAAAGGAAAAGCAAGCTGGAAACTGCCTGGGGCAAACCTGCTTCTCATTCTCTTCAAAGTCATCCCTCTGGTCACAGAGATAGATGCAGATCTGACGGCCTCCTTTGGAAAGGCTCATCAGAAACTCAGAAGAATGCGACCCTTTGTCTCTCACCTATCTGTGACCTGCAAGCCCCCTCCCCTGCTTGGAGTCCTCCTGCCTTTGCTTCAAGCTGTCCCACCTTTCCAGACTGAACCAATGCACTTCTTGCCTATATTGATTGATGTCTCACATCTCCCTAAAATGTATAAAAGCAAGCTGTGCCCTGATCTCCTTGGGCACATGTTGTCAGGATCTCCTGAGGCTGGGTCATGGGCGCGTCCTCAACCTTGGCAGAACAAACTTTCTAAGTTAACTGAGGCCTCTATCAAAGTTTCAGGCTTCACACCGCACTCTGTGATTCCAATCCAATGAGGAACTGTGAGATCTTCAGCAAATCTGACGATCTCCATTTCCTTGACTATAAAATGAGGGTGGAGTTCGATGTTCTCTAAAATCTACAGGAGTGCTTTCAGTTCAGTCTCTTCTTTATCCATACATAAACAATTATTTGAATTCAATTTACATACAATAAAAAAAATCCCAAGTGTGCACATACGCATTTGCTATAGAGGTTCCCCAAATGTACCTGAGTTTCAGACAGGGACACTGATCTCTACTTACAGTTTCTGATCTTTTAAATCATTATATAGCTTCAGTTAATTTCACACGGTAAGTCTTGAATCCCAACAGCTCATTTTAAGCTAAATGTTTTTCTTTAAAAAAACTGTGTATTGTGTCTTGATTTGTCTGTTGTAAGCTTCTGAAGGATGTTAAAATGAATACAAGATAAACAGCATCTCTCATTAGGCTGTTTTTTTTTAAACTCTAACTTCGGTTTTGTTCTGGAAAGAAAAATTCTTCACAAGGATGTAATTCCACCTTTTAGTCCCTGAATTAGTAATTCCTACTCTTTCATTCTCCAATTGTATGAAATGTATCCATCCTGGCAGAACAATGACATTATCAGACTCAACATCTGGTGATAACTGGAAATTCCATCTCCTTCCAAGGCCTTACGGGAAGTGATCACAGCACTAACAGTTCATGATCACCCTACCCTTTGTTAAGGCCAGGGATTTATTGCCCGGATCAGTTTCAGGGATCAAGAAGCTAAAGGTTAAATGGTATGTTAATTGCTTGATGAGTGAGACTAGCAGCTCCTGGGCCCTGCCTGGGAAAGGGAGCAGAAGAATCTTCCGAGGACATCTGCTTTGTTTGCACAAGGCATGTTAATAGTCCCAAGAGGTTGTGGAGTTTGGTAAAGTGCCATGTCTCTGCTGCGTGTGGTTCTTGGCTGTTCAGCCTAATATAATAGTGGGCCATTTCTATGGGGTGTTTTGCCAGCTGGTACTGATAGAAGGAGCCTCATGAGTCTAACATCTGCCTATCATTTCCCTTGGAATAACACCCAGCTATGCATCCTGCCTGCTCCTTAAGGCTTTGATGTACTGTTATTGCCACTTGGAAACATCTCATTTGCATGCATACGACTGGGTTTTACTATTGCCAACAGAAGCCACCTGCCTGGGCTGCCAGCGTTTCCTTCTGTAACAGCTTATTACTGCTGTTCTCACCTGTAGTGAGTGTAGGGCGTGAGGTTTGGGATCTCCAGCGTCTGGGCATCAGGCTCATTCTCCTCTTCATAGAGGGTGACCCACTCCTCCTCGTCGCCGATAGCTCCCACCTGTGCAGAGTGAGACACTGAGATAGGCTGGACGTGCCTTAGGGACTCAGG
>NW_012101710.1:957778-961616 GCF_000951045.1 Mandrillus leucophaeus
GTGTTAGCCAGGATGGTCTCCATCTCGTGACCTCGTGATCCGCCTGCCTTGGCCTCCCAGAGTGTTGGGATTACAGGCGTGAGCCACCACGCCCGGCCTCATCCTCGTGCTTTTAAGAAACCGAAGTGCCAGTGCCACTTCTACTGCTGCACCAAGCTGACCGTGTCCCTCTCTCCACCCTTGATGGTGCCACACAAGCTGTGCCAGGGAGTCACAGGGGAGACAGCCATGGCCTTGTACCCACCAGGAGAGCCCTGGAGCTCTTCTTTGGAGATCTCTGCATCCCCATCACAAGCACACTCTGGTCTCGTGTGACCCTGTGGCTCTGGGGGACCCAAAGGGACACAGAGAAGGCCAGCTGCAAGCATGGAGAGCATGTCAGGACAAACTGGCTGCTGGAGCGGGATCGGCCTGGGGCCTGGTGCATTTAACGCTTCGTAAGCGGCTTAAATGACAGGATAGGAAACGTGCTCACTAAGTGTGCAGAGGAAACCAAGTTGGCAGGTGGCCAAGTCTTGGGAGGGTGGCAGGAGAATTCAAAACGACCTTGGTCAACTGGAGATATGGATGCAGAGGAGACTGTGTAAGCAGGCGTGCTGGTGGCCTGCTTCCTAGAGAACTTGAAAGGCAAAGCGCAAAACTCTCAGTGCTCTCAGCTGAAAACATCCACACGGTCAGGGGCTCCTCCAAAAGTTACACACAGAGTCACCGCATGAGCCAGCAACTCTGTCCCCAGGCATTGACCCAAGAGAACAGACAACAGGTGTCTTAACAGATACCTGCAGGCACATGCTCCTAGCGCAACAGTCACAACAGCCAAAGCCGTGAACAAGGCAAACGCCCAGCACTGAGTGGATAAACCAAAGGACTCTCTGCACCATGGAGCAGGATTCAGCCATAGAAAGGAACAAAGCCCCCACACCTACTACCAGATGGACGAATCTCAAAACACGATGGATGCAAAGTGAAGGAAGCCTGACCCGAAGTCCCCGCACCGCACGATTCCATTTGATGAAATGTCCAGGATCTTTCAATCCATTGAGACAGAATGCAGGTTGATGGTTGCCAGGGGATGGGGAGAGGAGAGGATGGGAAGTGACTGCTATTGGGTGTGGGGTCTCTTCGTGGCGTGATAAAGACGTTTTGGAACTAGACAGACGTGGTGGTTGCATGGCACTGGGCATCTATTGAGTTGTGAATGGTACTCTTTAACATGGTTAATTTTACATGAGGTGAATTTCACCTCAATTAAAAAAAGAAACAGTAAAATGAAGTGTAGAATGACGGGCCAAAAACATTTGGTAGAGAATGAGCTGGAGACCAGCGTACATAATGAACAGCCCCGAAGTCGGCAAAAGCACAGGGCGGTGCCATTAGGAAAAGACTGTGTAGCTGGCACAGCTAGAGGCGAAGGGGGCAAGTCCCCTGGCACCAAAGTGAACCAGTTCTCAGCACTGGGGGTAGCCATCGAAACCTTCCAATCCTCACTTCAGAGACACAGAAAACAAGAGTTAGGTGGATAGATTAAGGTTCCACGGAACACCCATCTCGGAGAAGGGAAGGGTCTAGGCAAACCTGGGGCTGGACTAGCTCTTGAGTCAGACGGGACTGAGGCCTCCCTATGCCCCATCAGGGCCCATGGCACCATGGCAACTGCCTCCCTCCATCGCGTCCGTGAAGAGGGAAGGGACCCAGGGGCAGAATGCTGAGATTGGAGCCATCCAATCCTAATGGGCAAAAAGAGAATTAACTTCAGGATCCAGGGATCTCAGGGTAGCTCACTCAAGTCGGCTCGAAAGCTCTGACCCCGGCACAGTGTGCAGTGGAGAGGGGCCATGCAATAATTTTTTTTTTTTTTTTTTTGAGACGCAGTCTTGCTCTGTCGCCCAGGCTGGAGTGCAGTGGCGTGATCTCAGTTCACTGCAAGCTCTGCCGCTCATGCCATTCTCCTGCCTCAGCCTCCTGAGTAGCTGGGACTACAGGCGCCTGCCACCACGCCCAGCTAATTTTTTGTATTTTTAGTAGAGATGGGGATTCACCGTGTTAGCCAGGATGCTCTCGATCTCCTGACCTCGTGATTCACCTGCCTCGGCTTCCCAAAGTGCTGGGATTACAGGCGTGAGCTGCCGCGCCCAGCGAGGCCGTGCAATATTTATCTGTGTGACTGATGCATGAATGGGTCCACCCATAAGCTAGGAAGCTGGAGGACATTATTCCAGCCCATGCTATGCTGAAAGAAGCCGAGGTCCAGAAATGAGTGACTCATTCAAGGTCACCGAGTGTTTGTCACAAGATCAGCACAGCTCACAACACCTTACAGGCCTCCAGGTAAAGAACACGCACCACAGCACAGAGGGAAGGGCAAGCAAGACAGCTGCTCAGGCTTCCGTGGGAGGCCCCCGGCTGCCTAGGCAGTGTCTCAGGGGAGGAGATGGGGGTCGTGGACGGGCTGGGACCAGATACTGGGGAGTGGGGAGGACCAAGCCCCGCATTTTTTCAGTTGGATTTTACTGGGTGCAAAGTGCTCCCCTGTTGAATGCGGGCCCCGTGGCCTGGTTTAGCGGTTTTAGAGTTCTCGGTGACTTAGGTGGGCTCCTCTTAGGGAAACCAGTCCTCTGGGGATTAAACCAAAGCACTGGGCGATTTCATAGAAAGTTTTTTGTTTTTGTTTTTATTTTTTAAAAAAAAGGAAGAAAGGAAGAAAAAGGGATGACTTAAAAATTCCAGACGGTCCATTCAGGACCTTTTATTTATCACTCAATGACGTGTAAGCGCTAAGGGAAGAGCCAGCAGTCAGGGTGCACGTCACTCACATGCGTAGCTCACGGTACCAAGTGACCGGTGGGCGCTTTGCCTGGCAGCCTCCTGCCTTCCAGGTCCTTGCCTGGTCTGTGCATGTGTCAGGGGAAACAGACACCTGGTAGGTTCAACATACTCTCCAAGACCCCAAGCTGCACCACGGATGCTCATTCACCTTCGCTAAGCGACTCCAAGTCTCCTTCCTCTGGTCTGCCCCTGCAGCCCCACCCTCCCCACCCTGGATGTGTGTTTTGGGCTGCCTGAGGGAGAAATCAACAAGACGGAGGAACGCTGGGGTCCTGGGTGGGGGGCGCTGCCTAGAGCTTTCTGCCCTCCTCTGGCCTGGATGCTCGGCATGTATGGATTCAGTCTGTCTGGTTACTTTCCCGGCCCCAGAAGCATTCACCTGAGGCCTGGGGGCTTCCTGACCCTGTGGGCTCCCCGATCCGGTTCAGGCACTGGGCACTCAGGGCACGCTCTCGGCCACAAGGGCTGCTGTGGGGTCCGTGGGGGTCAGGGCAGTGGTTCCGGGATTCAGGGCTGTTCCACCCCCATGACAAAGAGGAACGAAAGAGAACCAGTAAGGCCTGGGAGGCTGCCCAGGAGAGAAAGGCAAGCACACGCTGAGAGAGCAGGAGAGTGGGGGAAAGCACAGCCAGAGGCAGCCAGGCTCATCAGGTTTTTCTGAGAACGCTGGGCCTGCGGCTCCCTCTGCAGAGATGCTGGGAAACCACTGAACGGTCAGCAACCCGGCCGGCCCGGGGTGGGTGGCTCACGCCTGTAATCCCGGCACTTTGGGAGGCCGAGGCAGGTGGATCACAAGATCAGGACATCGAGACCATCCTGGCTAACACAGTGAAACCCCATCTCTATTAAAAATACAAAACAATTAGCCAGGCGTGGTGGCAGGCGCCTGTAGCCCCAGCCACTCAGGAGGCTGAGGCAGGAGAATGGCGTGAACATGGGAGGCAGAGCTTGCAGTGAGCTGAGATCACGCCACTGTATTCCAGCCTGGGTGACAGAGCGAGACTCCATCTCA
>NW_012101710.1:962921-971915 GCF_000951045.1 Mandrillus leucophaeus
TCTGCTAAAAATACAAAAATTAGCTGGGCATGGTGGCACGTGCCCGTAATCCCAGCTACTTGGGAGGCTGAGGCAGGAGAATCGCTTGAACTTGGGAGGTGGAGGTTGCTGTGAGCTGAGATTGCGCCACTCCACTCCAGCCTGGGTGACAGAGTAAGACTCCATCTCAAAAGAATAAATAAATAAATAAATAAATAAATAAATAAATAAATAAAAACACAACTCCTGGGAGACATGGCAGGAGGATCTCTTGAGCTTGGGAGCTCAAAATCAGCCTGGGCAACAGAGGGAGACTCCATCTCTACAAAATAATTAAAAAAAAAAATTAGCCAGGCATGGCTCCAGCTACTCAGGAGGATGATGCAGGAGGATCATTAGAGCCCAGGACGTCAAGGCTGCAGTAGCTATGATCACACCACTGCACTCCAGCCTGGATGACAGAGCGAGACCCTGCCTCAAAAATAAATAAATACAAATTCTCATACGAATACATAGTGTGTGTCAAAGATTTATTTCGCTCATTAATGAGGAACTAGTGGGATGGTAAAACTGGTTCGGAGGGGAATATATGTCAAAGTATGTAGCGTGAATGAAAGAAAAAACGCTCAATAAGATCAAAAAGTCAGACATTAAACCGGCTATGAGAGCGATATAACCGCGACCTCTGGCTTTGCAACTTATAATCTTCTACAAGGTAGCATCTAACTTCACAGGGTCTGGGCCAAATTAACACACAGTAAGTCAAACACAATTACCTTCCTTAACGAGATGGCCCCTAGCAGGTATATTAAAGCAGGCTTTAGGCCAGGTTCAGTGGCTCATGTCTATAATCCCAGCACTTCAGGAGGCCAAAGTGGGAGGTTTGCTTGAGTCCAGGAGTTCGAGACCAGCCTGGGCAACATGATGAGACCCCATCTCTATAAAAAATACAAAAACTAGGTAGGTGTGGTGGTGCATGCCTGTAGTCCCAGCTACTCTGGAGGCTGAGGCAGGAGGATCGCTGGAGCTCGGAGGGTCTAGTCTGCAGTGAGTGGTGATTATGCAACTGTACTCCACCATGGGCCACAGAGGGAGACCCCGTTTCAAACACAAACAAGCAGGGCTCTAGTACTGCAGTTAGCAAATTCTGGCCCAGGGGCCGAATCTGGCCCACTTCCTGTTTTTTGTAAATAAAGTTTTATTGGAACACAGCCACAGTCACTGGTTTGTGTGGCTGATAGCTACTTTCACGCTTTTGCAGCAGAACTGCAGAGCTGTAACAGAGAACATCTGACCTGGAAAGCCTAAAGTATTTACTATTGGGACCCTTACAGAAGAAGTGTGGCAAGCCCTGCTGGAGTGCACCATCCCCACGGCACTGACTCCTTCTCCTCGGCCTCTGAGTCCTCTCACTATGCTGTGTCATCACTTCTGGCTGCTTGTGGACTCGCCCTGAGGCAAGGCCAGGGTCTCACCCATCCCTGCACCTCCAGCATCTCTTCCAAGGTCCAGTCTCAACTTGGTGTTTGTTTAACACATGAACGAATTTACAAATGAACATGCAAATGATTTAAAAATCAGTACTGAAAATGGGTTGCTTTACGCGGAGCTCCAAAACAAATGATCATCAAAAATGTAACTTTACTTTGCGACCTCTAGGGGATAAACTGAAATTTCTATAATAAAAGGTTAACATTTTTGTCTGAAGAGATGAGGACTCTTTTTTTTGAGAGACAGGAGTTCTTTAACCCTGGCTGGGCTCCTCTGGCTCTCCATTTAGATTTCAAGGCCAAGACAGAGTGTTCTAGAAGCAACTGGGTGCTCACCAACAATGTGCTGATGTAGAGGGAGGCAGAATTCCTTAAAGATAAAACAAATCAAAGCTCTGTGGGGAAGCTGGGATTTTGAAGGGCTTTGTTTTTTAACTTTTTTTAAGGCTAATAAACAGCGCTTTACGAGACTTAGGACAAAGGCAGAAATGGCATCTATTTCAAATGCCACCTGGCAGGGGCAGTCCTTCAGGCCCATTAGGGGTGCTGTCTGTCCATTATACCCACAGGGATGCTGCCGCCTGCCACGCACCCCCGGCTTGCCCACTCCCAGGTCTGGCCGGGGTTTGGTGCCAGTGGGCCAGGAGGCTGGGCCTGTTTGTGCACACGAGGTCCGGCCCCTGGGAAAACTGGTGGAAATTGGTGGGCTAGGCAGGACCAGGAACACCCCCACTGGGAGGCTGTGGTGGCCACGATGAGCTCAGCACTCCAGAGGCCAGGGTCAATGGCTGCTCAGTGGACAGTCATTAACCTCATCCCGAAGGTAATTTTGCACATGGAGAGGAAGCAGACAAGGTGCAGCTGCATGTGGGGAGGGGAGGAGGGACGCGAGGAGGTGGCCCCCCCTCCATCCAGAGCTAAGAGGAGGAGAAAAAGACGCTCCAGAACCCCTTCCATGGAAACCTGCCAAGCCAGGCGCACCCTGCCCGGCTGAAACTCTGGTGTCAGCAGGAAAACTTGCACGTCTAGCAACTTCCACAGACACCGAGTACCCCTCCTTCTGAGGGCTGCTCCCCGCGCTCACCACAGCCAGACGGAGCCTCCCGAGAGGAGGCGGCTGGAGGGCCCCTGCGGAGGGAGGGACAGATGGGAGCTTCTGGCAAAGGCACAGGAAACCAGGAAGGCCCAGGAAGGCCCAGAGGCCAGTTCCCCCAAACAAACTGCAGAGTTTGCACACCTGATGAGCCGGCAGGGGACTCGACGCTGTGCTGCATTTATTTTAGCTCCTAAGGAGACTGCAGGCTTTGAACGAGCCCAGCTCCGGATTCCCAGCCCTTCCCTTGGGACTTCTGTCTTTCCAGGTTGTCATGGTTTTGTCTTTACTGTTTAATATCCTTTCGATCTTCAGAGGCAGAAGGGCTATGGAGTGACGGAGTTTTGTCCCCCGATCCTGAGCTTTGGGCTCCCGGGGCGCCGGCTCCCTCACTCTCCCCCTACTCCCCATCTGGCCCCTTTTCTGCCCCAGCAACCCCAAATGAAGACCCTCCAGAGCCTCTCCTTGCCTCCTCTTTCCTCTCTCTTGCAAGGCCTCCTTCCTGGGGCCCTTCCTGTCCCTCCACAAGGAGACAGAGACCTGGGTGCGGGAGCTCCTTCCTACCGACCACAGGCAGATGCTTCTGAGCTCCAGCAGCTCACACGTGGCAGCCTCACCCCAGAATCGTGGTCTTCCTCCTATGATGGGCCCCGCCTGTGGAAAGCCCTATTTCTGGTCACGACACCATCGTCCTCTGTCATCGAGGGTCAGTGCTCCTTCTGTCCCCCACCCCCTCCTGCACGTGGCGGGGTCTCCTCCACAGTCTCTCTTACATTTGCTTGATTTCAGTGGTAGGACCCTGATTTAGAAGCTCCCACCCTCTTGCTTGAACTATTTTGATAGATCAGTGAGTTTTAAAAAATGCAAGTGTTGGCCGGGCACAGTGCCTCATGCCTGTAATCCTAGCATTTTGGGAGGCCGAGGCAGGAGGATCACCTGAGGTCGGGAGTTCGAGACCATCCTGACCAACATGGAGCAACTCTGTCTCTACTAAAAATACAAAATTAGCCAGGTGCATGCCTGTAATCCCAGCTACCCGGGAGGCGGAGATAGGTGAATTGCTTGAACCCGGGAGGCGGAGGTTGCAGTAAGCCGAGATCGCACCATTGCACTCCAGCCTGGGCAACAAAGCAAGACTCCGTCTCAAAAAAAAAAGCCAGTGTCCTTACTATCTTAAAACAAACCAAAGGGTCAGGGCTGCCCAACTGTTGGTTTTCAGGGCCCAGGCAAGGTGGCTTCTCTGGCCAGCAGTGCGGAGAGGACAGCAGTGCGGAGAGGAGACCCATATGTGCACCTCCGCGTAGGCCTCCCTCCCCACGTCACGCACCCCGCAGGGTTCCACCTAGGGCAGGCCTCAGGGTGCTCTGGGCCTTGGGGCTCACAGCCACAGGGAAGGAGGGGCAGGAGATGAGTCTGGGCCCCCTGTTAACCCACAGGCCCCCACTCATCCGTCTCACTTGACTCCAATTCATGACTCTTGCTATGCTGAGTGGTCCAGCCTGCCTCTCCAGGCCCAGGGGTGCCTGGTGCCCTCCTAACCCACCATCCCCACTGTTGTAGTGGGTCCGGCTGCTGTAATGACCTGCCACAGACTAGGTGGCTTACAAGCAATGGGAGTTCATTTCCTCACAGCGCTGGGACTGAAGGGACCAGGGGGCCAGCCTGGGCGGGTCCTGGTGAGGATTCCCTTCCAGGTTGGGGACGGCCAAGTGCCCCTGTGTCCTCACGTCGTGGAAGGAGAGGGGCACTCATCCTATTGGTGAGAGCCCCACCCCATGACCCCATCCCTTCCTAAAGGCCAGCTGACACCCTCGCCTTGGGGGTGAGGATTTTAGCACAGGAATCGGGGGTACACTCAGTCCACAGTGCCTGGTGCCTGCCTTAGCTCCCCTGTGCTCTCTGCATTCTGACTAGTTTGTTCACATCTCCCAAGCGTGTCCCCTGAAAACAGTCTTCCCGCCCGACCCTATGCCCTGAAGGAACCAGCTCCTCCATAAAGCCCTTCTCCTGGAAGCCATCTCCCCGCCACATGGCCCCTGCCCTGGGAGCCCCGGGCCCTGTCTGAGCTGAGCCCTGCAACCTCCCCATCTGCAGCTGTCCCTCTCTCCCATCAGATCCGACCCCTCTCAAGAGGAAACAGGGATGTTGATGCTCCCTGCGCCACACACTGGGTGATTCCCTGCTAATACTTCTAAATTCCTGAAAGGCTGGTGAGGACTTCTGCTCTGTTGCCCAGGAAGCAGCGGCTCCTCGGCCAAAAGCTCTGGGGCATAAGGCCTGGCTGGGCCCATGTCTGAGAGACACTGAGCTCCTCAGACTTCTTGTCCACATAGTAAGGACCACAATGGTCACCCTAAAGGGTTGTCAAGAGCCCCCAGTGGGACGAGGTCAGCCCCGGACACTCTGGCACATGCTAGTGAGCTCGGTGACCAGCAGCTGTGGTTTCTTAGGGGTGATTTTAGACAAAAGCCAGCCAGCCCCCAAGCACGGCCTTTCCCACCAGCTGCAGCTCCCCTTGGGCCATCTCCCATCACATCCCGCTCACACACGCCCCTCTCTGTGCCCGCTCGGCCCTGCCCACGGTGCATTAGCCACCACTTCCACTGGACGTGGCACACCTGGGCCTGGCTGGCCCTGGAGACATGGCCCTCCCAGGGTGAGCCCGTTCCTGGAGACAGCAAGCAGCTCACCTGGAGGGTACCTTTTGTAACCAGAGCCCAGTCCCACTTCCTCCTCTGCGAGTGCTCACACTCAGGGCTCCGTGCCCCTGTCCTATCACTGGGGCTGGGCATCCAACAGCAGGAACAGCCTCCAGCTCTGGAGCCCGCTGAGACTGACACCAGCCAGTCCTAACCTTGCCTGGCCTGGCCCTTCCCTCGGAAGCCACAGCAGAGGCTCCTGCCACAGTCCCCTCCTCCTCTGCCTCCTGACCAACCGGGTGCTTCCACACGTGGCCCTGCGTGGCGTGCCCTGCCCCCTCCCCTCGGGATCTGTCAGCAACAAGCCGTCTTTCCAACGCCATTTGTCTCCCGATCTGTTGGTGTCACCGTTCCCAAATAAAAATAAGATCTACACTTTAAAACAACAGATGCTGTGCAAGTTTCTAACTCTGAGACTTTCATTCCTCTCTTCTCTCTGCCTGGAATGTCTTCCTACCCATCGAAAGACTATATCCCCTTCAAGGTCCAACCTGAGTCTCACCTCCTCTGCAGAGCCTTCCTGGCTGACCCTGCTCACTTACTTGCTTTCACATACTCCCCTGGCCAGAGATCATCACAACAATTCTCACAAGTCTCATGTGTACCAAAATTGAGACTACATTTGTGGCTGGGCACAGTGGCTCACACCTATAATCCCAGTACTTTGGGAGGCTGAGGCAGGAGGATCGCTTGAGCTCAGGAATTTGAGACCAGCCAGGGCCACATAGGGAGACCCCATCTCTACCAAAAAAATAAAAAATAAAAATAAAAGGGCATGGTGGTATGCTCCTGCAATCCCAGCTACTCAGGAGGCTGAGGTGGGAGAATTGCTTGAGCCTGGGAGGTTGAGGCTGCATTGAGCCAAGATTGTGCCACTGCACTCCAACCTGGGTGACAGAGCAAGACCCTGTCTCAAAACAAACAAAAACAAAAGAAACAAAACAAAAAAGACTACATTTCCTTCCTCCCTCCTATATCCCTCCTCCTGAAAATTGTGAATTCTTGGAGGGAGAAACTAAAATGTTTTCACCTTAGTAATCTAATATGTAGCATGATACCTGAAACAATAAAATCCATAAAACAGTAGGTGCTTAATATGTGTTTGCTGGGTGAATGGACGAATGAAGGAAAGAAATATAAAACCTAATGGCTGGAAAAATGAAACACACAGGCAAATCTAAAAAATCCAACAAGAGAATTAGGATGAAGGAATCAGAGCAGGGAACAGTCCTCAGAAAGAACGGGGAAATATGAGTCTCATAAAATTTAATTTGGTTTGACAGTTGTGATTTATATATACGTTGACCTCTATTTCTCGAAAATGACATTTGTGGTAAAACACTTCCTTTGGTCCCACTTGAGTTGTCACTTATGCTGCAGTATGTTCCTCTCCTGTGGTAGTTTTAAAGCCCCATAATAGGACCTCAACAGATCTGATAGACAAATGAACAAAAAGACCCCTTCCACCATTCATCTCATAGAGCTTTTCTATGCTGGTTGAGAAATAGGAGAGAGAAGGCATTGTGAGGGTGTTATTATGGACAGTCAAGCAGCCAAGAAACATTATGAGATTTCTGAGTATGTATGTCATTGTCACCTGTCTCCCCAGTACCTAAACACTTAGGCAGAGACATCACACCAGAACAAAAAATGAGGTCCATCTCGGCAAATTTACCCAGATGACCGCAGGATTATTGAAGGTGCTATTAGGGCCGATGACAGCTCTCCTGTGCATATGCGACTGACTATTCCGAAATAATGTCACTCATGTTCCTCTTATTATGAAAAAGAAATTCAACTACAGTCAGCATTTACTACATCCGAAATGCTGACAGATGCTTATCCAAAGGGCCACAGACAGGCCTCACATCCATCCATAATGAGGGAAGGAGGAGACAGAAGTAGTGATGAGAAACCCCCAGCCCCAGATCTTGAAGTGATGAGACAAAAGCATTTGGCTTTATGAACCTGCAGGACACGTGGCACACTAGAATTTCTCCCTTCAGAGGTAACAGGTAGCCAGGTGGACAGTGAAGTCAATCAAGGTTGGAAACTTCATTGGGCCTCAGGCGGCCCAATATGTCTGTGTTGGGCTATGTCTGTCCCGGATGGTGTGTGCGCGATGCCCCGCCCACCTGTTCACAGTGCTTCCCGGCACCATGCCTTCCTTCTATGCAGCAGGCCCTGTTCTGGGTGCCAAGAGGAGATCCGGCACTGCACAGACAAGGTCCCCGCTCTCACTGAACTTGTATTCCCAGGAGGACAAAGACGGTAACTACGTAATAAATAAATACAGGATGTTACTGTACCAAACAGAGCAACCTGAGAGGCCCTGGCCATACTGGAGCTGTCTGCTTCCTGACCCAGGTGAGCCCCTCACCTAGAGCCGGCCCAGGCTATCTTGCCATCTTTGTTTGCTGCAAGGTGGGGTGAGGCAGGAACAGGCCAACGCCTCTGCAAAGAGGGGCTGCCCCTGACCCTCTGCCCAGCTGGGTGAAGCCTGGGAGCCCAGTGTGCTGGGTGAGAAGTCTCCTTGCTGTTCCTAAAGTCAGTGTCTCCCGGGAAAAAGAGACAGGGACTGCTGGATTTGACATTTTCAAGCTATGGGAGTTCGCGGTTCTGCTTGAGTGCACTGTGAGTAGCATCAGCCTGACTCTTCACTGTCACTGTGGGTGTTCGAGCTCAGGCTGCCTCTTCCTGGGCTACAGATCCTTACAGTCACTGGGGACTTCGTAGACCTGGGTTCAATGACCACGGCGACCCCCACGGGGGTTTCAGTGTCCCCAGCCCCCGATTCTCAGCTCCTGTATGGTGCTCATCCCACCTGAGCCTGCCCTGCTGGCCTCTGCTTGGTTTCTCAGGTATTTTCTAGGACAGGGCCCTGCACACTCCACAGGCCTCCCTCTGGGGAAGGCGGTCTTTCCTCTGAAGCTCACAGTGTCTCAAGCAACCTTCTTGGATGCTAAACACTTGCCTTGACTTCATTATTTTTATTATTAGGAACTTACGTTTATTAAATATCTAATATGTGCTGGTCCCATGCTAAAGCATTAAATGAACTGCTGGTCTCCGAATTTTACGATGAAGAAACTGAGGCTTACAGAGGTCCCACAACCCATCCCAGTATGGTTGGCCCCCAGCCTCTGTTCTCCACCCTCTGCCAACTAGCCAGCTCCAGGGAGCGTCTCCTACACTCCTAACAACCATTGCCGGGAGGGTGGTTTGTTGCTAAGATG
The DNA here is from genome assembly GCF_000951045.1 of Mandrillus leucophaeus. NCBI lineage: Eukaryota > Metazoa > Chordata > Mammalia > Primates > Cercopithecidae > Mandrillus > Mandrillus leucophaeus. The sequence goes on from NW_012101710.1 coordinate 971,419, forward strand.
CCTAAAGTTCCTCTCTGCTGCTGGCTTTACCAGGTAACCTCGCCTTTCCCTGGCCTTGCCTGTGGCCACACAAATCCAAGCAGGTCCCAGCTGGCTGTGCCCTGCCACAGCCAGGCATGGTTCCAGATGGAATGCTGGCAGCATAAAAGATAGAGTGCGAGGATCTGAGTGTCTTATTCCAGGAGCCTCTGGAATTTCTAAGCCTTGACATTGCCTGATGTGCTGTAAACACTGTGGACTTTTGAAGAGAGGAAAGTAAATCACAGAAAAGACACACATAGGAAAGTGGACACTTTACAGCTACATTTCAGGACAGGTCTCTACCGACATGTCCACACTGCCTATTTTTGAAAGGAAGGTCCTCATGATGACATGGAGCAGGGACCCCACTTAGGGACTGATGGGCCCCCAAACATGGAAATAAAGAAAAATCTTGAGTTCCTTCAAGGGAAATTCCAGGCACCTAACAAGCCCTGAGAAGTAAATGAGCAAGGCTG
>NW_012101710.1:973479-977248 GCF_000951045.1 Mandrillus leucophaeus
GCTTGAACTTGCGAGGTGGAGGTTGCAGTGAGCTGAGATCACGTCACTGCACTCCAGCCTGGGCAACGGAGTGAGAGTCCATCTCAAAAAAAAAAAAAAAAGCAAAAAATAAAAAAACACCCTGGCCCTTTAGGCAAAAAGGGGACTGTCCCCGGGTTGTATGGGCTTCAACTTCTGACAAGGGAAAGCAGATACACTCATCTGCTGAGACGACATTTTCCCCAGGATTCACCTCTGGGAGAAGAGTATTGCTTTGGATCAAGGGCATGCCAGGGGAACAGAAAGCCCCATACATCCTGCAAGATGTCCTCGCAGGTGAGTGCCTCGGCAAACAGCAAAATGAAACACAGCCCGTGGCCTCCCATCCATCAGCCCGGGATCCGGTCCCTCAGCACAACGTGTGCTTAGGAGACAGACAGTGTTGCTTCACGCCCCTGACTTTACCGAGGCATGCGTCATTCCAAACGCTGTTGCTGTCGACGCCGCCGGCAGCCTCAGTGTCTCTAAGTGTCCTACCTGGGGACGCTGGGTGCCTGGCTGCTCCATCTCCACTACTCTTTAGTTACAGAGAGACCAGCACTAAACAGACTTGTGCTTTATTTTATTAGCCCATAACACTCTCTAAAACAGTGTCTTCTAAGAAAATGGCTACTATTATGCACAAATAAGCACTAAGTGGGACTTTTTTTTTTTTTTTTTTTTTTGCTTTCCATTTTCAGAATGAAAACAGTTTTAGCTGTACCTAAAGTGTTACCACTAGCATCTTCATTATGGAAAACTCTGCTCAGAGCAGGCTTTTGAGAAGACTAGACGTTATTTTGGCCATTAGAGCACAGTAAATGGCTGTGAATGGCAGGGGTTTACAGAGGTAACTGAGCAGACAAACAGGAGTGGCAAATGAAAACATATAACATTTGCATTCTCCCTTTTATGGTGCACCATAAAAACACGCAAAGGGATGTTTTGCTCACTCTACAGTCAAAGGTTACTAATTAAGCAAAGCATTACTGAGCCAGAAATACCTATAAAAGCTGCCGCTTTTTTTTTTCGTTTTTTTTTTTTTTTTTTGCAACCCACATCTGAGCATCAACTTATTATAGGGCCTTTCAGTGGGTTCCTCCAATGATTAGGATCCTTCATTCCATAATTCACTGAAGATAACTCTAAGTAATAAAACCTGCTTGATGCACTTTTAAAAATAGCATCTAAAGGAAACTTTTCTGTAAAGAAGATACGATTGAAAAGTGGATCAAAGGAAAGAAACATGAACATTCTTCTGGCAGAGAGTGTTGTGGTGGGAGCCTTCATCCCTGCCCCACTCTGCTGCTCTCTGCCTGGGCTCACGTTCACGGAGCCTCGAGACAGGGCTTGGCTGTCGTCCTCTTCCTGGGCCCTCCACACCCAACCGATGGGTTCTGTTGTTCCTTCCTCAGTGTCCTCCCGGCGCCCCAGCAGACCTCTCTGACATCACCTCCCTGGCTTCTATGTGATTAATGGCTTTGCATCTAGACCATGCGCTCCGGAGTCTTTCTCCTCCCCAAATTCCAGCCCAGGACCAGGCACAGACTAGGAGTCAACAACCGCTTCCCTGGTGAGAGGCTGTGAGAGGGGACCCTGGAGTCTCCCTGCAGCAGAGAAGGCCTGGGTTTGTCTTGCATCCCATTCAAAGGGGGTGAGGTGTAGGAGGTCCCAGAGGCCTCATCTATACTAGTTACAGCCTCAAGGGCCCCGCTGCCTGGAGTTTAGGACAGCAGGGCTTCATGGGTGCCTCTGGAGCCTGCCTGGACCAGGCAGCCCATGGGACATTCTCAGAGAAGTGGCTGGGGAACGAGGGCCAGCATCCTGGGAGGACCACGGGATAGGGGATGGGTGAGCACAGAGGGAGGCTGGGACAGGGCCACAGACGGCCCCAGGGGCTTGGCAGGTTTTCTCAGAGGAGGTGCGTTTGTAAAGTAGCTCACGCTCGACAGAAAGCAGATGTGTGTACATCTCCGAGAAGTCAATGTAGCACCATGTTCTAGTTCTCTCAATCACCCGCGAGACAGGCACTGTTATTTAGGCTTTACAGCTAAAGAACATGACCTAAAAGAGTTCCCTAAAGCCACACAGCTAGAAAGTGGTGGAGCTGGGATTCCGGGCCCTGTCGCTCTGATCCCAAAGCCTGTGCCGCTTGTGTCTACACCCCCGAAGGTTTTGTTCTGCTCGCTGCATGTCATGGTGTCTTTCCTGGGGGATAAGTCAGAGATGATCTGTGGAATGTGATGAAGGCCAGGAAGGTGGCCCATGGACAGAAGCAGCATGGAGTTCTCCAAAAGAACGTGTGGCCAGAATTCCGGCAGTAAGGATGAGAAGAGGGGGCTGCAGAATTGTTCTTTCCCCGGACGGAGCTGTAAAGGTGTTGGGTGGTGATGTGGAAGGTTGGAGCACATTCTGCCTGAGTCTGTAGAAGGCTGAACAGCAGCTCTTATCTACACTGGCCTGCCAGCAAAACACCCTCAGAAGGTGCTTAAAGAGATGCCTGCTCATTCATCATTGTTAAAAGCATACCCTGCTGTCGACAGGGCTCAGTGGCTCACGCCTGTAATCCCAGCACTTTGAGAAGCCGAAGTGGGCAGATCACCTGAAGTCAGGAGTTTGAGACCAGACTGGCCAACATGGAGAAACCCCATCTCTACCAAAAACACAAAAAGTAGCCGGATGTGGTGGTACATGCCTATACTCCCAGCTACTCACAAAGCTGAGGATCATTTGAACCTGGGAGGTGGAGGTTGCATTGAGCCCAGATCGTGACTCTGCACTCCAGTCTGGGTGACAGAGTGAGACTCCGTCTCAAAAACAAAAACAAACAAACAAACAAACACACAAGAAAATGGCAAATGTGGAGAAATCTAAGCCAACACTCACTATGAGACAGGATGCCCCAATAAGGATCGTTGCCTTTGTGGATACAGAAAAGTGACACACAGTTGACATGCCGGACATATAACAAGTATGACTTGACTGGACTTCAGGAAATTTTGAGTCCTGTACTTAAGTCCTGGAAGGAGGACAGTACAGTCACGTTAGACTTTGATAACTTAAGTTTATATGCAAAAATTTTAAGGGCAGCCATCATCCCCTCCTTCCCAGAGCAGGGTGTGAAAGAGTTCAGTCAGAGGTCAGGATCTGGGCAAAGAAGGCGTCCAAGCAGAAGGGTGTCCAAGCAGGGTGGCAGCCCACTTTGATCATGAGACTGGCCACATAGAGTGGAATTCAGCAAAAAAAAATAAATATACTGAGGGTACTGGGAGCCAGAGAAGGGCTGGGACAGATGCAGAAAAGGGGAAGCTCACATAAACTAAGGGTTTTGCATTGTATTTGGAGGTGATGGTGTAAAATACTGCTTTTCAGAATATGTGGCTAGATACAGAAAACGAACTAGCTATAGACATACGTAATTTCCTAGCTGCGAGCAGTGATGCCCCAGGAGCAAGGAGCACATGACTGCCTGGATCTTGGTTTCTAAATCCCACTTTCCACTGCACTAACCCAAGGTTCCCTGCAGAAATGGCTGGGAAAGAAAAGAGAAAGAACAAGATGAGTTGAGATCATCTTGTGTCAGAAGATAAGGATGTGCTCAACGATTGATGGAGGCATCAAAAGAATACAGAAGCCAGCTGGAAGGGCTCCCCGGCAACCCCCAAAGGGCCAAATGGAGGGAAGGTTCAGCATCAAAATTAGCAATAATAGCAATGGGTTAAAATCTGTTAACCAAAATAAAAAGTCATGC
>NW_012101710.1:977298-979775 GCF_000951045.1 Mandrillus leucophaeus
TCGACAGAAAGCAGATGTGTGTACATCTCCGAGAAGTCAATGTAGCACCATGTTCTAGTTCTCTCAATCACCCGCGAGACAGGCACTGTTATTTAGGCTTTACAGCTAAAGAACATAACCTAAAAGAGTTCCCTAAAGCCACACAGCTAGAAAGTGGTGGAGCTGGGATTCCGGGCCCTGTCACTCTGATCCCAAAGCCTGTGCCGCTTGTGTCTACACCCCCGAAGGTTTTGTTCTGCTCGCTGCATGTCATGGTGTCTTTCCTGGGGGATAAGTCAGAGATGATCTGTGGAATGTGATGAAGGCCAGGAAGGTGGCCCATGGACAGAAGCAGCATGGAGTTCCCCAAAAGAACGTGTGGCCAGAATTCCGGCAGTAAGGATGAGAAGAGGGGGCTGCAGAATTGTTCTTTCCCCGGACGGAGCTGTAAAGATGTTGGGTGGTGATGTGGAAGGTTGGAGCACATTCTGCCTGAGTCTGTAGAAGGCTGAACAGCAGCTCTTATCTACACTGGCCTGCCAGCAAAACACCCTCAGAAGGTGCTTAAAGAGATGCCTGCTCATTCATCATTGTTAAAAGCATACCCTGCTGTCGACAGGGCTCAGTGGCTCACGCCTGTAATCCCAGCACTTTGAGAAGCCGAAGTGGGCAGATCACCTGAAGTCAGGAGTTTGAGACCAGACTGGCCAACATGGAGAAACCCCATCTCTACCAAAAACACAAAAAGTAGCCGGATGTGGTGGTACATGCCTATACTCCCAGCTACTCACAAAGCTGAGGATCATTTGAACCTGGGAGGTGGAGGTTGCATTGAGCCCAGATCGTGACTCTGCACTCCAGTCTGGGTGACAGAGTGAGACTCCGTCTCAAAAACAAAAACAAACAAACAAACAAACACACAAGAAAATGGCAAATGTGGAGAAATCTAAGCCAACACTCACTATGAGACAGGATGCCCCAATAAGGATCGTTGCCTTTGTGGATACAGAAAAGTGACACACAGTTGACATGCCGGACATATAACAAGTATGACTTGACTGGACTTCAGGAAATTTTGAGTCCTGTACTTAAGTCCTGGAAGGAGGACAGTGCAGTCACGTTAGACTTTGATAACTTAAGTTTATATGCAAAAATTTTAAGGGCAGCCATCATCCCCTCCTTCCCAGAGCAGGGTGTGAAAGAGTTCAGTCAGAGGTCAGGATCTGGGCAAAGAAGGCGTCCAAGCAGAAGGGTGTCCAAGCAGGGTGGCAGCCCACTTTGATCATGAGACTGGCCACATAGAGTGGAATTCAGCAAAAAAAAATAAATATACTGAGGGTACTGGGAGCCAGAGAAGGGCTGGGACAGATGCAGAAAAGGGGAAGCTCACATAAACTAAGGGTTTTGCATTGTATTTGGAGGTGATGGTGTAAAATACTGCTTTTCAGAATATGTGGCTAGATACAGAAAACGAACTAGCTATAGACATACGTAATTTCCCAGCTGCGAGCAGTGATGCCCCAGGACCAAGGAGCACATGACTGCCTGGATCTTGGTTTCTAAATCCCACTTTCCACTGCACTAACCCAAGGTTCCCTGCAGAAATGGCTGGGAAGGAAGAGAGAAAGAACAAGATGAGTTGAGATCATCTTGTGCCAGAAGATAAGGATGTGCTCAACGATTGATGGAGGCATCAAAAGAATACAGAAGCCAGCTGGAAGGGCTCCCCCGCAACCCCCAAAGGGCCAAATGGAGGGAAGGTTCAGCATCAAAATTAGCAATAATAGCAATGGGTTAAAATCTGTTAACCAAAATAAAAAGTCATGCATCCACACTGATGATAATTAATGAAAAAATGAATGAGAAGAAAGCTTTTGCTTTCAGGAATAGGTCAATCGATAAATGAAGAAGAAATGATTGAATTTTTTAAAAAAATCACTGGTGCCCTCATTGCCCTAATTAATTCCAGCAAGAAATATTAATGGATGACAAACTGGTGGATGAGACTGGAAACAGAAATGAGGTTTTTAGAGAATCTCAAAGTATCTTCTCATAAAATACTGATTAACTGTAAAGCGGGTGGTGCGGAGGTGGGGGTAATTTTAGAGTGGAGAAATCTCAGTCAAGTGAGCAAAATTACTAGACTAACAACAGGACATGCCAAGGCCAGGTCAAATCCAACAAGGTGTAGCAGGAGGCGCCCAGCATCACTTCCCCCACATTCTGGCCAAAAATGCATCGCCTCGGACGACTCCTGAAGACACTGGGATAAATCCAAATCAAGGGGAATCTAGGAAATAACCAGCCTGTAGTCTCCAAAATTTCAAGGTCACAGAAATAACTGAGATCACAGGAGACCACTGGGTGCAGCCCATGTCCTGAAGTGGAGCCTTTTGTTACCAAGGGCTTTTAGGGAAAACTGGCAAATCATGGATGGGGCCTTTGGGTGAAGGGGAGTTCTCTGTAGGATTCTTAAGGCTTGTCTGTAGTTTCTAAAA
>NW_012101710.1:984435-986061 GCF_000951045.1 Mandrillus leucophaeus
CTATGGAGCTTCCCTGACCCGGACACTCAGAAACAGCCCAGGGGGGTGTATGCAACCAACACAGGCCTGGGGAAGGGGCAAGGGCACCAGGGGGAAGGCCGGAAGCTTTCCCCGTTCATTCTTCCCTAGGGCACTAAAACCTCTGAACTGCTGGAGAATAGCAGCCGGGGAGAGGCTGCCTGAGCGTATCCCACCTCCAAGGCCCAGCACAGAGGTCCCCTGAGGCAGGACCCTCAGCAGAGATGCAGATCTTTCATTTCGTGGAGATGCAGACCTGTCATTTCCAAGTCTCACAAATGGAAGAGTACTGCAGCCCCTGCCTCAGGGGTTCTGACGAACTGACTCGTGGGTCTGGGCGCCTCCCTTCCCACAAAGTGTGGCAGGATTGGGAGGCACTGAGAACCCTGTGCAGATGCCCATGAGGGTGTCACCTCCACCTGAGGGAGGGTCTCACCTCCGCCTGAGGGAGGGTCTCACCTCCGCCTGAGGGACCTCATCCTGCAGATGCCCATGAGGGTCTCACCTCTGCCTGAGGGACCTCATCGTGTAAATGCCCACAAGGGTCCTCCACCTGAGGGCTAAGGAACACAAGCTCAATCCAAACTTTGTTTATGAAAACTGGTGAGAAAATAAACTATCGATCTTAAAACCTAAGCCAAACCAACAACCGGAAAAGGCCAGGTTCACTTACGAACATGGAAGCAACGATCTTAACCCCAAACAAAACAAACATCGTGACCAGATTTCTTCTGTCTCAGGAGCTCCGGGATGGTGAAACAGAAGGGCAGCATGAATCGCCTTACCAACAGATGAAATCGGAAAAACCATATGGGCAGCTCAATAGATGAAAAACTAGTCTGATGCAATTAAATTTATTTATGCTTTTAAAAAAAAATTAAAAAAACACCAACTCCTAGCAAACCAGGATTAGAAAAGAATCAACTTAACTCAATACAGGCTGGATATTTTTTTTAAAAGCCTACATCAATGGTGTAAATGTCATACCTGATAAAATCTTAAAATAATGTCTTTAAAGTAATAAAACAAAGATTGTCTTCTATCACTGTCCCAATCCAATATGATAGAAGAGGTTTTAGCACTCCCAGTAAGATTACAAAATACTCAAATAAGAAGAAACAATAAAAGAGAAAGAAAGGATATAAAAAATTCTAAGGAAGAAACAAAAACTGTCACTATTAACAGATGATACGAATTCTTTACAGAAAATTACAGGAAAACTAGCCAACTAACAAGAGAATTCTCAAAGTTTCTGGCTGTAACACCAACACACCAGGCTGAGCAGCCACAGACTTTCCAGATTTGCAGGCTCCAATCCGGCTTCATGGCTTGGCTATGTGACTCGGGCAGGTAACCCAACCCTCTCATGTCTCAACTGTGACATGGGGTCATAACAGCCACCAGAGAGCCATTATGAGAATTAAACATGTTCATAGTTATGAAAACACTTAGAACACAGAAGAGTTTATTAAAGAAACAAAAATATTTAAAAATCAATTGTGTTCCTCTATGCCAACAACACAGGCAGAAAATGTCATTTAAAATAGGCACACGTCGGATCACGAGGTCAGGAGATCGAGACCACCCTGGCTAACATGGTGAAACCCC
>NW_012101710.1:987666-990590 GCF_000951045.1 Mandrillus leucophaeus
AGAGTATGGGGACCTCAGTCCTACAACCGCAAGGACTGAATTCTGCCACAACCTGAATGAGCCTGGAAGCTGACTCATCCCCAGAGCTTCCGGAAGAAACATGGCCCTGCAGCCTTCCTGACTTTAGCCAGTGAGACCCATGCTGGACCTCTGACCTGCAGAACTAGAAGATGACACATTTATGTTGTATCAGCCACTCAGTTTTTGGTGATTTGTAATGGCAGTGATATAAAACTAATACACAACCCAATGCCTGTCAGCAGAGGACTAGTTACATAAACAAGCCCCAGCTCATGCACACCAGGCAGACCTGAGCAAGTGTGAGAAGAAAGGACAATTGCACACATGATACCCAGGGGTGTTCAGGGTACACTGTCACAGGAAGACAGCAAGGCGCAATATGCTACCTTCTGCGGAAGACAGAGGAAGTACACAAATACGGAGAGTTGTTTAAGTTGCCAAAAAAAAAGGATAAGCCAAAAGTTTAATAAATAAGGTTATCTATGCGGCAGACAGGCAACAGGGTAAGGGGACAAAAGAATGGAAACTTCTCTGAACATCACTTTTTAAATAGTTTTGACTTTGAGATCATGTAAATGAGTTATATCCTCAAAAATAAATTTAAAATCCTCCAACAATTTTTAAAAATGTAAAATGAGCTAGGCGTGGTGGCTTGCACCTGTAATCCCAGCACTCTGGGAGGCTGAGGCCGGTGGATCACTTGAGGTCAGGAGTTCAAGACCAGCCTGGCCAACATGGTGAAACCCCATCTCTAATAAAAATACAAAAATTAGCCAGGTGTGGTGGCGGGCACCTGTAATCCCAGCTACTCAGTAGGCTGAGGCAGGAGAATAGCTTGAACACGGGAGGTGGGGGTTGCAGTGAGCTGAGATTGCGCCACTCAGCTGTACTCCAGCCTGGGTGACAGAGCGAGATTCCGTCTCTAAATAAATAAATAAATAAAATAAATAAAATGTAAAGTGATTTTTAAACAAAGTCAGTGCTAAAAATTGAAGCAAAAGAACAAAACAAGTCCTGAAATGAATGAACTTAAATCCATATCAAGATAACCACAGTGAGAAAAGAACAGTGTGGCTTTAGAACAGTATTGCAACTGTACTTGTATACTGTAAGTATAAACTAAATATATTATAAACAATATAAACTGTAGGTATAAACTGAATATATTATACTTCCACGGTATAACATATTCTAAGGACAAATACTTAAATTTCATTCAGTAGTCTCTGTTAGTCATACCACTGAGATTACAATTTTGAAACTCCTAATACAATAGTATCTGTCTTTTCACATAAACTTTTCATATAAGTAAGATACACAGGCAAATTCACAGACCACAGGTATATGCAATTTTGAACCTCTTAATACAACAGGAGGATAAAGAAGATTATCGAGTCAGGAGTCCTAAAAAGCACAGTCTTAGTGTAAGGGAAAATATAGTTAAAATATACATTTAGGCCGGGCACGGTGGCTCACGCTGGTAATCCCAGCACTTTGGGAGGCTGAGGCAGGTGGATCACCTGATGTCAGGTGTTCGAGATCAGCCTGGCCGAACATGGTAAAACCTCATCTCTACCAAAAATACAAAAATTAGATGGACGTGGTGGTGGGCACCTGTAATCCCAGCTACTCAGGAGGCTGAGGCAGGAGAATAGCTTGAACCTGGGAGGTGGAGGTTACAGTAAGCTGGGATAGTACCACTGCACTCCAGCCTGGGCAACAGAACAAGACTCCATCTCAAATAAATAAAATAAAATAAAATAGAATAAAATAAAATATATATTTAAGTTAACATAACATAACATATACATTTAAGGTCAGTAACCTGAAGTTTCACTGGAAATGTCAGTATGAATTCATGATGCTTCAGAAAAGATGTTCTCTGTCTACTGGGAAGGTGTCGAAGCAGTGACCATCTGGGAGCGATAAGCATCCACCTTGGTGCTCTCGTTATGGTCTTTAAATAGCATTTGACACTTAAGAAACCAAGGCCCGGCAGGCGCGCGGCTCCATCTCAGCGTGAGGCAGGAAGTCATCAAAGAGTGCAGCCTCAGGCTGGAGCCCCAGGATACAAAAGCCTCCCAAGGCCAAAGATGGGCCAATTCTAGGTTCAAAAAGAATAATGACTGCAGGTGACTGAAACCCACTGAACAGGTAAGAATCTGTGCTTTCATGATGACACTCAGCAAAAGAGATCACAAGACAGAAAAAGAAAGAAAAATCTATTTAACATTGGAAGTAACCAGGGGACCAATTCCTCACCCTGAAAATTGGTAATTAAGGGAAAAGAATTAAGCATTTATTCTGCCTTCCTATATTTGAAGGTAACTAAATAGTCTGAGGGATGAGGGGAGATGCTTCTTTTCAGAGTTCCAACAGCTAAATGAGGGAAGATTGATAGAAGTAGAAGATTATCATCTTGAATATCCTAAGAACATAATTAATTCAGGCAAAGATCATGGATGGATGAGACCATTAGATAAAAAGCTGATGGAGAAATTCACAAGGTAGGGATCAGGCTGCTATGCTCTGCCACCCAAATTAGCATCCCTAAGTGGGGCAACTAGATCTACATGCTTCCAACCTGCTGCAGTAACTGGGAAGCAGTCTTAGGGAGGGAGGGAGAGAGGAAGAGAGGGAAGAAGAAAGGAAGGAAGGGAGGGAGAGAGGAAGGGAGGGAGGAAAGAAGGGAGGGAGGGAGAGAGGAAGTAAAGAAGGGAGGGAGGGAGGAAGTAGAGGGAGGGAGGATGTAAAAAAGGGAGGGAATGTGGAGTAAGGAAGGAGAGAAGCAGGGGGAGGGAGGAAAGAAGGGAGGGATGGAGGAAGGAAGGAAAGAAGGGAGGGAGGGAGGAAAGGAGGGAGGGAGGGAGGCAGAAAGGAAAGAAGGGAGGGAGGGACGAAGG
>NW_012101710.1:990978-1028403 GCF_000951045.1 Mandrillus leucophaeus
GAGGAACGTGTTCATTATCTCGACTGTGGTCACAGCTTCCCAGGTGTGTGTATATGTATAAGTCACAAGTGTCAAACTGGCCACCTTAAATATATGCAGTTTACTGCATGTCAATTACAATATGTCAATAAAGCTGTTTACGGTGTGTTTTTTTTCTATGATTTGAGAGACATGACAACAAAATGAATAGTGTGAACCTTATGTGAATCCTACTTTTATCAAAACCACTGTAAAGAGGTGTTTTGGAAAATTTGGGGAAATCTGAGTGTGAACTGATTATTAGATGATATTAAAATGTTCAAATTGCCAGGCGTGGTGGCTCATGCCTATAATCCCAGCACGCTGGGAGGCTGAGGCTGACAGATCACCTGAATTCAGGAGTTCAAGACCGGTCGGGGCAACATGGCAAAACCCTGTCTCTACCAAAACCATAAAAAGTCAGTGGTGGCGCATGCCTGTGGTCCTAGCTACTCAGGAGGCTGAGATGGGAGGATTGCCTGAGCCCGGGAGGCAGAGGTTGTAGTGAGCTGAGATCGCACCACTTCACTCCTGCCTGGGTGACAGAGTGAGATCCTATCTCAAAAAAACAATAACAATAATTTTATCAGGTGTGACAGTGGTATGACAGAAGATACCCATATTTTCACGTAAATTTTTTTTTTTTTTTTTGAGACAGAGAGTCTTGCTTTGTCATCCAGGCTGGAGTACAGTGGCGTGATCTTGGCTCACTGCTACCTCTACCTCCTGGGTTCAAGCGATTCTCCTGCCTCAGCCTCCTGAATAGGTGGGATTACAGACGTGTGCCACCACGCCCGGCTAATTTTTGCATCTTTAGTAGAGATGGGGTTTCACATGTTGGCCAGGCTGGCCTCGAACTCTCAACCTCAAGTGATCCACTGCCTTCGTCTCCTAAAGTGCTGCATGACAGGTGTGGGCCTGGCCAAACTTCCAAACTTTTCACTGAAGTAAGACACACAGGCAAGCTCACAGACCACTGGTGTATACACAAAATAAGCACACACATTTAGCCCTGATACAGATCAAAAGACAGCACTCCTGCCATTCCAGACACCCTCTCCTCAGGTGGACCCCTCCCAATCACCGTCACCCACATGGTAAGTAACCACAGGGGTCCCAGGAAAACCCAAATTCCAGCACCGAAGAGTACTTCTTCCTGTTCTGGAACATTCTATAAATGGAATCACACAGTATATGCTCCAAGTAGGGGTCTGGTTTTTCTTTTGCTAAACATTATGCCTGTGAAATTCATCCATATTGGCATGTGAACAGGTATTTTAGACACACGTGTGACACGTATGGGGGCAAAGTGACATGTGGTCTGAAATATGCTTCAAAATACGCCAATAAAAAAGCAGGGGTGGATGGATGTGGCGAAATCTTGAGGATCATTGACTTTCGCTGATGGGTACCAGGGGGCTCACTCTACTATTCTCCTTCCTTTTGCATATATCTAAGATGTTTTACATTAAAAATGTAAAACCTCTTTAGACGTCAGGTGCGGTGACTCATGCCTGCAATCCCGGCACTTTGGGAGGCCAAGGCAGGCAGATCACGAGGTCAGGAGATTGAGACCATCCTGGCTAACACGGTGAAACCCCGTCTCTACTAAAATACAAAAACTTAGCCGGGCATGGTGGTGGCGCCTGTAGTCCCAGCTACTCGGGAGGCTGAGGCAGGGTAACTGCCTGAACCTGGGAGGCGGAGGTTGCAGTGAGCCGAGATGGCGCCACTGCACTCCAGCCTGGCGACAGAGCAAGACTCTATCTCAAAAATAAATAAACAAACAAACAGGCTGTATGACATAAAGCCAGGATGCTGTGGCCGAGAAACTGTGCCGAGGGTCCCCACATCACTCCACGTCTTTCCCTCCCAGGTGAGCTGAAACACCACACTCCCAGACTCTCCTGCAGCAACACCGGACCACGTGACCAAGTCCTGGGCAACGGAACATGGGCAAAAGGAGCGTCGTCCACTCGCAGGCCTGCCTGGACGCACAAATGAGCTCTTGTATGTTGAGCCCTGAAGACGCTGGCATTTCTGTCGCTGTGGCCCGCCCAGCCCTAGCATACCACCACATTCTAAAGCCCGCAATGAGCGCTGCTTCCTGGCCTCAGCTACGTGGCATTGTCAGACACCGAAGACCACAGCACGTGCTCCTGTGGGCCTAAAAGTATTGCCTTCTGCTGCTGGATTTTAATTACTAGACTTGGTTTTCATGAGACATGGTGATTCTTGTCCTATAGTTAATCTTAAGCGTTTTAAAGTTGCTTTCACCAATTGAATCTTCCTTGGCTGAGGACTGATTTTCTTAATTTGATGTGAGGTAGGGCTCTACTGCTATTTTTGCTAAGTAAATAATTGTTCCAGCCCCATTTGTGGGTCAGTCCCATCCAGATGGTTTGCACCTTCAGGATCCTCCTTACATTTTCAGAAATGTTTGCTTAATGAAATTTTGAAGAGGTAGATAGGATTTGTTCCCTAATTTATGGCCAATTTCCAGGAGTGGATCGTCTTGCAATATAGTACAAGTACAGTCATGAAAACCACAAGGATTTTACTACAGATAATAACTATTTTGAAACTTTACTACTCCTCATAATTGGGCCCTTTATCTTTTTCCTCCTGCTTTTGTTGGAACATGGAACTGGCAGATTGCATGGTTTCACCAGTGCCAGCGTGATCCTATTCAAGCCCGGCGCTGTCCTGGACCTCTGCGTGCTGCAGCACTTGCACAGCTGGAGTCAGACCAGAAGTCTCTCGGGGGAGTCCACTCTCTCAGGTCCTGTGGAACCCACCCCTCACTCTCCCCAGACTCACTCCCGGCCACCCCAGGGCTTGCTCCCCTCCCTCCAGCACCCGCCCTCCTTGCTGTCCCTCAAATATAACAGCTTTCCCACAGCTGGAGGTCTTTCTTCCCCAGACGGCACTTTTCTCCTCGACAGCAGAAACTCAGCCAGCTTTGTCTACTGCAATAGCCCCCATGCCCAGAATAGTGCCTGCAGATAGAACAATCGTCTCTAAAAATATTGTTGAATGAATGCATAGCTAATGACACACAAGCTGTACCAAGCAATTAATCCTATTAGTATATTTAGTAGCTAATTGTGATACAGAATTTTTAAAAACTCAATCATCAACTCTATCCAATTTTGGGTACCTATTTTGAATCACAACTTTCATTTTAACCCTTGTTATTCTTGTCTCATCACCTGGTAGGACCCCAGCCTGACATCTTGTTCTTTGTCTTCCAACATTCTGCGCTGCTATCTGGGCTATCTCCAGCCCCTGCTTCTCCCACTCCAAGCATGCCCATCTCCCCCGCACCCCCATGCCATCATCTGCAGGGGCGCCACTCACTCACAGGCCCCAACATTGCTCTTTGGAAATGCCGGCTCCCGGTCTAACGACACACGTACCTGCCCCTCGACAATCCACCTGGAGATGGATGTTTTCCCATCATAGCCTGGCCGGAACTGAAGGGTGGCGGAGCGAGGGCTGATGTTGGAAATGACCAGGTTGGATGGGGCACCAGGAAGGTCTAGAGAGGAACCAGGGAGGAAAGGGAGAGATTTAAAGTCCGTCACAGCTTAGGAAAGGTATCAAATGTGTCATCTTCAAAAGTAAACAGTTTCGACACCATTCAACACCAAAAAAGGATTTGTTCTCAAAAGCATGAAGGTGAGAAGCAGCACAGCTTCCCCAGAGGCATGATGAGTACATGGTTTTTGCTTTAATAGGCTGACCCGGTGGACTTCAGGAGACACACCGCGAACACGGCCTCCTTGATGAGAAACTCTGAAGGGATGTGTCATGCCTTACACATCTCCGTACTTTGTAGGTAATTAACAGATGCTGGCTGAATGAGGAAAGGATGAATGAATGTAATCCTTCCTGGCTCCTGAAACCACACAAAGAACAAATGGCTGTACTTCCTTTCATAATTACCGCGGCCTCAGAGGGGTGGAGGGAAGAGTGCACAAGCCCAGGGTTGCTCCCAGGTAGTGTGGCACCTGCTCAGGATCAGGTCTTGAGCCTTAGGCTTCTTGGGTCTGGTTTCCAAGACGACCACATTCTCGTGCAAGGGCAGAACTCTCCTCGCTCTGCCTGTGTTCAGTTGCTTGGGTAACTGGATAAGGTGGAAGGTGGGTTCTGAATGAGCCTCCCGTTGAGGGTGCCCGTGGCTCAAGCCTACTCCTACATGAGAGACCCTTCAGTTGCTGCTCCCCAAAGAGCACCTCCCACTCGGAACTGTAGCACTATGAGTTCAGAGTGAGAGCTTTTAGATTACTGTGCCATGCAAAATACTCTAGAGAAAGATAAGGGGCTAAAAAGCGGGGGGAAAAAAAAGAAAAGAAAAATGCAAGACTAGTGCAGCTTTCAGACCGCACTGTCTCTGAGGAATGCTTTCCTCATTTGCTGTTGCTTGGGGTGTTTGAAACCAGGTCTTGCACACGGACAATGAAACTATTTTGGTGATCGATTCAGTATTGGCAGGGGCAGGGTCTGTAGGATCTCAAGGGTCCTTCCCACATCTAGTTTTTAATGAATTTGAAATAGAAAATGTTTAAATCGAAGGACAAGTGGGCTCTTTCCTTTCTATTTCTCAGCGCTCCGGATTTTTAAATGGTTCTTCAATCATTAATGGTGATAAACTTTAAGCACAGTAAACAGAACACGGCGTCCCCAAAGCAGTCCTCTCCATCTGATTTGCCTCCAGCCACTACCCAGGATGAGTGGGCAAGGCTTTAGGACCCCTCTCCAGCTACAAGCATTCAGCCTTGGCAATGAAGGAATGGCAACTCCAGCGCCTCCCTGCACCTTGGTTATCAGGGGTTTGGCCAAAGCAGCCGGGCCTCAGTTTCCCCTCTAACACTCCACTCTGTGGCTCCAGACGTAGTGTGGATCAAAGTGTTTCTGGAAGCACAGCCTTCCGGAGGTCAGCTAACCCATTTCTCTGCCCTGGATGAACAATGTCCAAGACATCTCAGGAAAACCCTGGCAACTTGCACACAGATGTGCTTCCAGTGTTAATCTTGGTCGCTGTATATACCCATTTTTAACCAATTAAACCACACGCCATCATCGCTGATATGGTTTGACTGTGTCCCCGCTCAAATATCATCTTGAAATGTAACTCCCACAATTCCCACGTGTCACGAGAGGAACCCGGTGGGAGGTAATCAAATCATGGGGGCCTGTGCTGTTCTCGCGATACTGAATAAGTGTCACAAGATCTGTGGGTTTTAAAAACAGGAGTTTCCCTGTACGGGCTCTCTCTTTGCCTGCTGCCATCCATGTAATACATGACTTGCTCCCCTTTGCCTTCTGCCATGATTGTGAGGCCTCCCCGACCATGTGGAACTGTCAGTCCATTAAATCTCTTTCTTTTGTAAATGGTCGAGTCTCAGGTACGTCTTTATCAGCAGCATGAAAATGGACTAATAGAATCATCACTACTGTTTTGAAAGTATTCACGATATTTTAGATATGCATTGGGAACTGGCTTTAAACACTTTCAACGTGTGTTCTGAGGCCAAAGCAGGAGGAGAAGACAGAAGGGATGTGAGGCCGCGGTGGAATGCTCTGGAGAATGAGGCTGAAGTGGGGTCAACACCTATTTACCCTCCAGCATCTTGGCAGGAGGCCACTCCTCCTTTTCAAGGCACTTAGTGGCTTCCACATAAAAGTGTCAATCAACTTCTAGCCTCAGGAATCTCCAAGAGCGAGGCAACAGCAGGAGGACCGCACACACGATTTTACTGACCTGGGGGCACTCCAGAGGAAATGGTGGAAGAAGTCACCAGGCCAGCACCCACGGCAGTCACAGCAGCCACATCGATGGTGTAGGTGGTGAGAGATGAGAGGCCTTGGATCTTGTACTCATGCGTCGTGCTGTTCAGGGTGTGCGTGAGACGAGAGTCGTTCCTGCCGTACACCTCCCAAGAGATCTGGTAGCCTAGAAAGCAACAGGACCAGATCAGCAATGGTCTCCTGAAGGCCAAGGGCTCACCTGGATTCCATAGCACCATCTTTGCAGGCTTGGAGCTATGGAGAGCTTGGCTGGATGTACTGAAGGTGCCTCAGAGCCACTGTGCTACTGACATGCGACACAGGTCAAGGCTCCTTCCTCTGTGCGCCCACTGTGATCTCACAAACCTGCTTATAGGAGTGACAGTCCCACCACAGGGAACCATCCCTCCCTACCAGGGTGAGCTGCACAAGGATGGGGCCTATTGGATGCTCTGGTAAGTTCAGCACCAGGTGCATGAACTGAAAAATGACGACAGCTGCCAGCCTGCTATGCTCAATTCAACCTTCTCTTGTCAAATTATGAATGCATTTCACCAATAATTCCACTAAAAAAATTTTATGTATGTATGTATCTATTTATTTATTTTTGAGTCTGCTGCCCAGGCTGAAGTGCAATGGTGCAATCATAGCTCACTGCAGCCTCAACCTCCTGGGCTCAATCCATCCTCCCACCTCAGCCTCCTGAGTAGCTGGGACCACAGGCGTGTACCACCATGCCTGGCTAATCTTTTGTACTTTTTGTAGAGATGGGGTTTCCCCCTGTTGCCCAGGCTGGTCTGGAACTCCTAGGCTCAAGAGACCCTCCCGCCTCGGCCTCCCTCAGTGTTGGGATTACAGCCATGGTACCCAGCCAATCATTTCAGTTTTGGAAGCTGGTATTTTTATTACACAGAACCTTAAATCAATGGCTTGCTCTTGTGTTGCAACGAATTCATGGAAACACTTCTACTTTTTCCTTTACGAAATGACTGCTAGATCACTCTTCCATTTTGCAAAGCGCTTTGCGTGGAAAAGTTTCTTTTCGCCTGAGTGTGTGTTTTGCTTCTAGCTCTGCCTCTTCCCTTTTCAAATATCCTGTTTTCTAATATATTTGATTTCCCCCTATACTCTTTTCAGTCCAGTGGGGCCTCACAATCAAAATTTATTCCACCCGGGATTCCACTGTGACTTGGGGCTTAGAGGAAAAAAAACCCGTGGGGCGTGGTGGCTCATGCCTGTAATCCCAGCACTTTGGGAGGCCAAGGTGGGTGGATCACCTGAGGTCAGCAGTTGGAGACCAGCCTGGCCAACATGTGAAACCCCGTCTCTATTAAAATACAAAAATTAGCCATGCATGGTGGCGGGTGCCTGTAATCCCAGCTACTCAGGAGGCTGAGGCATGGGAATCGCTTGAACCCTGGAGGTGGAGGTTGCAGTGAGCCGAGATTGTGCCACTGCACTCCAGCCTGGGCCACAGAGCGAGACTTTGTCTTTAAAAAAAAAAAAAAAGGGGAAAAAAGACCCAACTGGTTCCTGAATCAATCAATCCCCGTGGAGGGGAGTTTATGTGACCAGAGAACACTTAAAAGTGTCTTTTAAAGAGGGAGACAGTGGTAGAAAGAGCTCATAGGTCCACACGCAAAAGAAAACAGCTGAAAATACTTGCTCTTCCCTATTTTTAGTCAATAACCTCAGGGATATAGAAGCGCTTGGATGCAGCTGAAACTTCTTCCTCATTCTGATGAAAGCAATAAATAAAGCTACGAGTTGCACTTGCAGTTAAACAAGAGTTTAGAGGACAGCATCTTGAGACTTTACTATTTTGAAAAAAATTTAATGTTGCAACCTGCTCCCTCTGGCTGTCCCACAGGCTCCAACAGCCCGGCAGCTTCTGTGCATGGGCATCGGGGACCCCCATGTGGGCTGACACAGTGGGAGCTCCAAGGAACAAGGGCCACCAGAGGGACGGCCTGGCTGCTGGGTGCCTCTAGAGCACTCTGAGCGCCTGCCATCCCGGGAGCTGTCACCGAGTGGTGCGGCAGCCCGGCGTCTCTGCCTGGGCCCTGGAGGGTCACTAAACCATCCTCTGTGGTGGCTACATCAAAGGCATCTGGCTGCTTCTCAGGTCCTGGTCTCCTTTTCCTCCTCCCAGCGAGAGGGGAGAAGGCTGACTACCCAGGCCAACCACTCACCATTGCCTTCTCCCATTTCCTTCCTAACTTTATTTAAAATAAATAAATAAATGAATAAATAATAAAATACATATTATCCCTCCCTACCAGGGTGCGCTTCACAAGGACAGGGCCTATCGGATGCTCTGGTAACCTCAGCACCAGGTGCATGAACTGAAAAATGACGACAGCTGTCAGCCTGCTGTGCTCAATTCAATTCAACCTTCTCTTGTCAAATTATGAATGCATTTCACCAATAATTCCACTAAAAAAATTATTTATACATATATGGGTGTGTATATATATACACGTATACACACACACACACACACACATGAGAGAGAAAGAGAGTCTTGCTCTGTTGCCCAGCCTGGAGTGCAGTGGGTTGATCACAGCTCACTGCAGCCTTGAACCACTTGACTCAAGTGATCCTCCCACCTCAGTCTCTCAAATAGCTGGTACTACAGGCATGTGCCACCACGCCTGGCCAGTTTTTAAAATTTTTTGTAGAGATGAGGGTCTCACTATGTTGCCCAGGCTGTCTCAAACTCCTGGCATCAAGTGATCTTCCCACTGCGGCCTCCCAAAATGCTAGGATTACAGCCATCAGCCACCACGCCCAGCCCAGGCCCTGCCCTCGCTTTACATCTTAGCATTTCCCTCATCTGCCCATCCTGATGTCTAAGACATCTAGCCTGCTCCATTCATTCATGTAACCCTCACAACACACCTTTGAAATTGGGACTGTTGTTATCCTGTTTCACAGAGGAAGAAACCAAGCCACAGAAAGCTTCGTGGACTTGCTAGAACCCCAGACAGTCCTCAGTGGATGAAGGAAATAATGGATACATGGTCCATTTCCAAGACAAAGTTGCTTAAATCAGCAAACTACAGAAGAAACAGGATATACTAGGCCTCTGCTTCAATCGCCAGTGCCTGCTTGTCAGCCTCCCCCCACCCCTTAGTTGTCCCCACCCGAACCAAAGAAGTTTAATCTAAGATGAACGTTTACTATCCTGCAGAATAGCTCATTTTGTCTATTCTTATCAGCTTGCCCAGCTACTTACGTCATAAGTCAAATACCTGAAGAGCCCCTGAGCTGACTAGGATTGCAGTGCATTGTGGGCTGCAACAAAATGCAACAAGACCACCCTAAAGAAAACACTTACAGCCCCTGCCCAATAACCAATGGGTGACGCCCGGGAAGACTGTGACCCCCACAGTACTCAGCCTGTGAGGAACCAGGGGAGGGACCTGCACAGTAGGGAATAAGTGGCTTGTTGTGACCCTGCTGGGTGTGCCTGCCCATCAGACATTCAATCTTGTAAGACTGTCATTAAAAGTCCCACTTTCGCTGTTCTCCGTGTCTCTGAGTCCATTCTTTGGGTTTGGACGGGTGAGTCTGTTTCTCACAGTGGATGAGACCCTGCCTCTCAAGAGCCTCCTCCTCTAGCACCTCCTCCCCGATGTGTGCGAGGGAACCGAAAGACATCCCTGACCTTGGTGCGCCATGCCTGGTCAATCGCGAAATAATTTGATCCTCGGGGTCTACTCTGAACCTATGGGAAGAGGAGCCTTTGTTTAAATGTTACAACCTTGCCTGCCAGAAATTTTTATTTGTTTAAAAGCTGTTCTTCATCAGCTAAAACACAGCCTCATGTTCGTCTTGTCGACCTAGAGCTGAAACACGGCAATTCCAGCATCTTCAGGAAGGGCAGCGTTGCTGGGATTTATTAGGATCAACATCGATAATACGGTGTGCTCAAATGGTTATGGATACAAACAAAAACCAAACGGACAGCTAGAGAGGCTGATCTGCAGAGTAACGCCAGCGGAGACGGTGCAGGCCCGAGACGTGTGATGTCCGTGAGCACAGACACAGCGGTGAGCGTGAAGTGGGAAAGACGTCCTCTAATTTACGAACAACAGCTTTTGGGGGAGGTGCGTGGAGGGCTCGGGCAGTGCTGGCCAGGGGATGCATCCTCCGCTTCCAGCTCCCAGAGGAGAGAGGAGAGAGGCACCTGGAGCCAGGAGCGGGGGTACCTCGCGCTTGGCATCCTACCTGCTCCCAGTGGCTGCCTAACTGAGACTAATGGCCAGAGGAGCTTCAGAAATAATTTTCTGTTGATCTGAAGTAAATTCTCTAGAAGAGAGCAGTGCATCCAATCACAAACTGTCTGTCTGCATCCTGGCCCTCATAAATCAGAGTTTACGGAGGGAGAGTGGAGGACGCTGAAATTTACAATAAGCGCGCAATGGGCAATTTACTCGGGCAGGCACAGCCGCCCCCTGCTCCATGCTTCCCTCTCATTCCAGGCCTCGAATTAAAACAGAGGCTGGGGGTGCTCACCACAGACCAGGGCTAATAAACCACCGTTTCCAACAGCGTCTCTGGCCCGTAGAGCAGTGCCGAGCCCAGGCCCAGGCCGTCAGTCATCCTGGGCTCCCGCAGCTGCCTTTAATAGCAGGTGCAGTCTTTGCAGGAAGCCTTGGAGAGCATGGTGGTGCCACACCAACGCTTCTGGAAACTGGCTTATGGCAGCCAGGTTTGCCCATGAACGCAGTTTTTCTTTTGCTGTCCTCAATGAAACACTCTGCCTTTAGCACAGAATAGAATTTAATGGTGCTGCCTGCACGCTCCACGGGGAATCTATGTCTACTTGGTGGGTGCCAGGGGGAGCTCCCCTGATGCAGGCATCACTGCGGGTACCAGGTGATGTTGGGTGGTGAGGTGATAACATCCGATCTCACCTCCTCTAGGACCTTCTCTAAAGAGCTGCATGCGTCCACTGAAGCTTCCGGTGATACAAGATGCACATTACCGTGTGAGCAGGAATGGAAAATGCACAGGCCACACACAGAGAGAAGGGGACAATGCGGCCGCCGAGAGGAACCTACAGAGAGTCTGCCTGGTGCTCCCACTGCAACTTTGCTGTCCCCCATGGCACAGGCACCTCCAAACTCAGGCCTCCGGCTCTACCCAGCCCGGGAAAGCTCGAGCTTCCAAGTCAAGCTCCACCATAAACCATAGACTGCTGCTTGTAACTACAGGTATTTGTTTAAATAAAATACGAAAATGAGTTCACGAAGCCCCATTAGCTGGCGAAACAGACGATCGTAAATTGGAAGTATTGGCAACCACCGCTTAGCCGTGAAATGTTGGCTCAACGTGAATTATTATGCCATGGATTTTTTTCTTTTGGCTTTAGAACAGGAATGGAGAGTATGCTGTGTTCACAAAGGGCAGGGCAGGGGCTGACGTGTGTATCTGTAACAGGAATTTCTTCGGTGTGGACACTGTCTACCACGGAGTCTCCGCCAGATTTCCAAAACATGGCCGACTGCGGACTTGAAAGGCAACTGGGCAGAGGGGCATTCTTTCTTTCCTACCCGGACAGCCCCGTTTCTGGGGTCAGTGGTAAGCAGAGCTCTAATTCCAGCCGCCGAATTGGTCCCTGGGGGATCTGAACTGGAAAGTGTTCTTCTTCCGAATGGTAGCCTCCTGCTCAGCTTTTAAAAATCACCCACTAGTTTGTTTTTCCTTCCTTTGAATGTTTAAAGCAAGATTAAACTAAACTAGGTTCCTGCAGTCTATCGTGGCCTCCCCTGCTCAGTTCCCCCTGCCTTCACTTAATTCCTTCGACTCCAGGCAACAGGAGGCTGTTTTAATTGTACATACTCAGCACTTGCCATTCTTAGACGACTTCAGAATGTACAACAGATCGTGTTCAATTCTAGCAGTGACTTTCCCACATTCCTGGAGTTTTCACACTGTCTGAAGTGGCCATTTCAAAAGATAAGCTTCTGGAAGGCAGAGCCAGATTCATAAATTTACTTTCTTTAACAGTTAAGGTGAGGCCGGGCGTGGTGGCTCACGTCTGTAATCCCAGCACTTTGAGAGGCCGAGGCAGGTGGATCACCTGAGGTCAGGAGTTCGAGACCAGCCTGGCCAACATGGTGAAACCCTGTCTCTACTAAAAACACAAAAATTAGCCAGGTGTGCTGGTGCACGCCTGTAATCCCAGCTACTTGGGAGGCTAAGGCAGGAGAATCATTTGAACTGGGAGGCGGATGTTGCAGTGAGCCAAGATCACACCACTACACCCCAGCCTGGGCAACAGAGAGAGATTGCATTTCAAAAAACAAATAAACAAAAAATAAAAATAAAAAACCCCACAAAGTCCAGCTATATGCTTATAAGAGGCACACCACACTTTGGGAGGCCAAAGTGGGTGGATCACGAGGTCAGGAGATCGAGACCATCCTGGCTAATGTGGTGAAACCCCACCTCTACTAAAAACACAAAAAATTAGCCAGGCGTGGTGGCACACGCCTATAGTTCCAACTACTCGGGAGGTGGAGGCAGGATGATTGCTTGAACCCAGGAGGCAGAGGTCGTAGTGAGCCGAGATAGCGCCGCTGTACTCCAACCTGGGCTGCAGAGCGAGACTCCATCTCAACAACAAAAAAAAGTTAAGATGAGAGGTGGCACTGGCTCCAAGGTGACCTTGTGTATGGGCTCTGGGCATACCGCTCTATCAGGGGATCTGGTTGGCACAGATGATTACAGGAGATTCTACTGATTAGAAGTGGTGAGGTTGGCACTGGGTTTGCTATGTACAGGAGTTCTGTGTAGAAACAGGTCACTGTAGGAAGACAGTCTCCCACTGTGCCCCAGGGCCCCTGGAATGCTGCAGTGACCTCCCAGGAGCACTGCAGGGAGGCACAGGACACTCAATGCCAGTGGGACACATGTGAGCCTCTGGCTGGAGGGGGGCTCCGTTTCAAGGCCAGAGCCTGCCACGTGCCCTTGGATACATCCTATATTTGCAAAGCAGAATTTTTGGTGGATGTTGCGATAAGGAAACGAGTACGGCCGGGAAACCAACGTGAACCGGGAAATGAGGGTGACGAGGGGCCATCTGGTCCCAAGGTCTGAGAGGCTGGGCAGTGCGAGGCGGATGCAGACATCTCATTAGGAACTAACTGTGGTCACTGAAAAAACAAATGCAAGTTTTGTTTCTTTCAACTACTGTGTAGTATTTTTTAAATGGCAATTCTAGTTGTCAGCATATAAACACTTGAGTTGTTTGGATCTAACTACTTAATAAACAGAACCGTTAGGCATTTCTGTGCCCTCAGGGTGCTTTGAGAAACTACGGAGACGCTAAGAGGACTGTGGATGGGGAAGATGAACGTCCTCTGCTGTGGGGTTCGGAGCACGGTTCAAACCTCACCCCCGGCACATCAACGCTGCAGAGGAGAGAATGCGCACATACCCACGGGCTGTGATCGTGGGACGTCGCCACCCTAAACCTCCGCCTTGTCATCGCCAGGCCTGGGTTATAAGACACCCCTTGTGTGGCTGCAGAGAAAGCAAAATGCGATCCTGCAAGGTTAAGGTGCCAAGCACAGGGGAAGTGGTCAGGGTCATCATTGCCATTGTCATCCCGGACGCCAGAGCAGAGAAGAAACAGCTCCCAACGCTGTGGCCCGACAGCAGGGACAGACCACCTGAGGCTCTTGGTCTCTGGGCAGCACAGTCCCAGCACAGGCTTCTAGGACCCACCCAGAGAACGTGAGCTTGCTTCACAGAACAATCAGGCACTTGAATTCCACAGCTCCCGCGGCCAGCTGAGAACGCTGCCACCATGGAGTGGAGATGCAGCTCAGCTCCCAACTGACCGCTCGCGTCAGGATGGGCAACTCACTCAACCTCGGGGCGCGGCTGCAAAATACCCACGAAGGAGCCCCTGCCGGGACGTGAGATGCCACAGGCAAAGCCCCCAGAGGGGGCTCACGTAGAAGAGTCCCATATATGACTGACCAAGAAGAAGATTAAGTGGCTTGCTAGAAATCTTCAGTAATATTTAGAAAAAAAAAAAAAAGAAAAAGAAAAAAAGATGCCTGTTGGAGGTTGAGCTGCTCTGGGCCAGGCAGTGGGCAGCTGACACAGCTTCTCTCAATTCATTCTCCTGACAGCTCCAGTTGGAACTGAGGACCCCAGAGGTCTGCTGAGGCTCTTATGTTGACTAAAATAGTGGAATGGGGGGCCCTGCCCAACCTCATTTGAGGCTAAAGCCTATGCTGTTTTTGTCAAACCAAGAATTTTTTTTTGAACTAAGATTTAAATTAAGCTTTAACCTAAAAGGTTTTTCAGACCTGTAATCCCAGCACTTTGGGAGGCCGAGGCAGGTGGATCACTTGAGGTCTGGAGTTCAAGACCAGCTTGGCCGACATGACAAAACCCTATTTCTACTAAAAATACAAAAATTAGCCAGGTATGATGGCGCACACCTGTAATCCAAGCTACTTGGGAGGCTGAGGCAGGAAAACTGCTTGAACCCAGGAGGCGGAGGTTGCAGTGAGCGGAGATCATGCCACTGCACTCCAGTCTGGGCGACAGAGTGAGACTCTGCCTCAGTACATACATACATACATACCTACAATCATTAAAAACCCTAAAAAGGTGAGCTGTCTCCCACAGAGACCCCTCAAACCAGGAGAAGAGATTTCACTGCTCAGGCGCCTTTAAGGCTCAGCCTCCGCCCCTCCCACAGCTCAGAACCTCCTCCGAAGTACCTGCCTCACAGTCTCCTCAGGGCTCTCACTGGAGGGCAGGGTGGGGAAGGGACAGAACATGGGATCTGGAGTCAGAAGATCCAGATCTCATCCTGGCCTTGCGGCTCACAGCTGTGGGACGAGGGCTGAGACACAGGGCATGTGAGCCTCATAGTCACGCCGCCTGGCTGTGTCTGAGAGGGCTGGCTGCACACAGGAGCACTCAGTGCCGTCTGCTGAATGAAGGAAAGGTCACCCACCCTCTCGGGGCCTCAGTTTCCTCATCTGTAAAATGGTCATAATATCGATATCGACCTTACCATGCTGCTATGAGAATTAAGTGAGACACATACCATGTGAACAAATATGTCATAACATGACTGACTCATTGGTCAGAGACTCTGGACGTGAGAATAGATCTCAAACTACAGCTGCTGCCCACACGGTGAAAGGCCCCCAGACCAGGCTGGCTCTCACTGGAGCAGTCCCAGTGCCGGGACTCTGCCACACGGCCAGGAAGACATTTCAGTTCCTCTCGAGAAGGCCATGGGCACGGGTCCATGCTGTCAGCAGTTTGGTTTGAAGTCATATCCACTTCTTTTTGCGAGGACAAACTTATCTTTTCCTTTCTTGGAAGACAGGGCTACTTACCTGTAATGATGCCATTTTTCTCCAGGGGCTCCTGCCAGCTGACCTTGAGAGATGTGTCCAGAATCTCCGTGAAACTCAGATGTCCCACAGCTCCTGGTTCTACCAATTAAAAGCAAAGTCATCTGTTAACACAATAGCCCAAATTTTCTTTTGATCAGATGTGTGGGGAAGGTTCTAACTATGGAAGGAAAGTGGTGAGCTGGGGCTGCAAAACCCTGCAGGAGACTTCAGTGGAATGCAGAAGGAAGGAGGGTGTTCAAGGCATCCTGGCTATCATCGCATACATTATTTTCTCCAGCTTCATCCCAGCCACACAGGGCACTGAAGCTACTGGCGGCAGGAGATTTATATACAAATCATTCTCTTTCTCCTTGATCTCATCTGATTAGAACAACCAGGCTGGCTGGGTCCTCAAGAGCAACTGCCTCCTCTGAGTTCCTCCATGGTGCATGCAGCCCCGTGTCTGGCTTGTGTGGGGGCCATCTGGAACCTTCTGCAAGTCAGAACAAGACCCTGGGCCCAGGGGCAGGCTCACCTGCCAACCTGGTCCAGAACTCCAGGTTCCAAACCCCACTCAGGGTCCTGAAGGATTCCAGAGGGGCAAGGCAGTGGCCTGATAAAGTCCCAGCAAAAACAAATTCCTTTCCCAGGAGCTCCTCTGCCCTGCGCCCCCCTTGCTAACACACGCAGGCAGAGCCGCAGAGTTACGCTTGAAGGCTGGAGTCCAAGCTGGGTGTCAGACCTGGTTGAGCTGCTTTGCTGGCTATGCAATTACACTCTCAACACCTTAGTCTGTTCATCTGTGAAACGGGGAAAGTAAAAATAACTCGGCGAGACCATTGTGAGAAGAAAATGTAATAAAACATGAAAACACGAGGATGTCCCGGGCACCGTGAAAATGCTCCATGGTCATCAGTCGCTGTCATGATGATGAACTTCTCATCAGAACATAAAGTCATTCCTAGGATCAGAGGATGCCACCCCATAGAAAAGACCTGATAGTCTAAAACGTGAGTTAAAAATCCAAGATGCACGTGAAGCTCAGCAAAGCAAACTGCTTGAGGATGTGTGGCCACAGGCACAGAACTCTGCCCCATATGCAGATGGACCCCTGCCTGCAACTCAGGGACAGCAGGGCCCAGAGCAAGTTGCTGCTGGCCGGACAGCAGGTGCATTCGGCGGTTCTGACCCACATCTCTTGCACCAGCTCACCTAGGTTAAGAGTGTTTTACTGCTCCCACAGCAGGTCCCATCGGTCCCATCAGGGTCAGCCCACACTGCGTGGTGATGGGGAGGGAGGAGAGGATGCCTGCCCATCTGGAGGAGATAGGTGGATGTCATGACGGTAATGTTCTCCCAGATGCCGTTACTCCCAAGCCCTGCCATGTGCCCCTAGCCTGCCATGGTCCCTCTATAGCCATAGCTGCTGTGCAGGGCATGAGGAGCAGGTGGAAAGGAAATGCTTTTGCAGGTGCTGGCGTCTTACGATCAAGTGGAGGGAAGGGATGAGGGGAAGAGAGATGGTGCACTCCCATTCCCTAAGCCAGGCACCTGTGTGGTGCCTGAAAGTGCCCCTCCGTCCACTGCTCCGGGCAGCAAACACAAACACAGCTGCCCAGGTTGGCTCTGCTTCCCCACCTGCCGTTCAGAGCCCCACCTCCTCTCGGACAATGCCCCCATGCTTACCCCTCCAGATACCCGTTCAGGAGAAACATAAGCGACAAAGCCAGGGAGGAGAAAAGCGCAGGAGGAAAGGGCAGTTCGAAGGCAGAACTCGGGACAGGGGAGGAAAAGAAGAATGGAGAAGAGATGAGAACTCTGTCCGTTTCTGCATGTATCAGTTGAGTACACCCTCCATGCCAGGCAGGGAACACTGGTTCCTGCTGAAAGCTCTGCACCATACAACTTCCCTAGTGAACGTGCTGGATGGCGCCACACGCAGGTCTTCTTAGTAATAAAAAATGCAAGTCTTTCAGCTTAAAATAGGAGAGCATGAAGTCAAGGGTGTCAGTTGTCCTGAAAGAGTATCCAGGATTCCTACGGAGAAGCCTCACCCCTGCAAAGTCCCTGTTCTGGCTACTGCCAGCCTCATTTGCACAAACATTAGATTTTTAGGGTGAATTCCATACCGAGAACTCAGTTGGTACTTGGACAAAGCCTTCTAACACGAGTAGTAATTTTTTAAAAATGGTAACAGCCTCAAAAAACAAAACAAAACAAAACAAAAAAAAAAAAACAAAAAAAACCCCAATCATCTGGGTGAAACTTTGAAAAGACTTTTCACGGATAAGCTCAAACGCTCTGACAAATTTCACTTTTCCAGTGTGGAAGACGGTAAAATAGAATGGCTGTCAAGACCATCTCATCCTCCCACAATTGTGAGCCTCCAGAAAGACATTCTGACGGATTTTTGAACTGACTTGTTCTTTTTTTTCAATCGATGGAGAAGGAAAGAAAGCTTTTTGCTCCTTTTATATTCTCAGTGTTTCTGCTTCCTGGATTCCTGCCCAAAGATGCTGTCCTCTAGCTCTGCTGGAACCAGCTGGTGATGTCTCAGCTTAAAATTTAGATTCTATTTCCTCTTTACTGCCACCCTCCCCCAACAAATTCTCATTTCCTTGGGGCTTTGGGAAAGAAGGCCTGCTGGGTGTGGAACTAATGACAGCACCATCAGCCAGAGAGAAACAGGCCGTTTCTCCAGCACCCAAGAGTCCAAAGCTTTCTTTATTTTCTTTTTTATTGATACATAATAATTGTACACATAGCTGTAGTCACCCTACTGAGATATTGAGCATTGGAACTTACTCCTTCTATTTAACTGAATGTTTATACCCATCGACTAACCTCTGTTTCTTCCCCACCACCCTGCTCCACCGACACACCCCTCCCAGCCTCTAGTATCTTTCATTCTACTCTCTTATCTCCATGAGATTGGCCTTTTAAGCTACTACTTATGAGTGAGAATTGGTGATATTTGTTTTTCTGAGGGCACTGATGTAATACCCTCCAGTTCCCTCCATGTTGCTGAAAATGACAGGATTTCATTCTTTCTTGTGGCTGAATAGTATTCCACTGTGTATATATACCACATTTTATCCACTGGTCCACTGATGGATGCTTGGGCTGATTCCATATCTTGGCTACTGTGAATGGTGCTGCAGTAAGCATGGGATCTGGGTATCCTTTGATGCACTGACTCCTTTCCTATGGATAAACATCCAATAATGGGATTGCTGGCTCATAGGGTGGTTCTATTTTTAGTTTTTTGAAAAATTATACTGTTTTCCATTGTGGCTGTACTAATTTACATCATCACCAACAATGTATCAGAGTTCCCTGTTCTCCACATGATTGCCAGCATTTTTTTGGGTCTTTTTAATTCTAGCGATTCTGACTGGGATAAAATGATATCTCATTGTGGTTTTGATTAGCATTTCCTTGATGATTAGTGATACTGGGCATTTTTCCGTAGACACACTGACCATTTGTATGTCTGCTTTTGATAAATGTTTATTCATGTCCCTTACCCACTTTTTAAATGGGATTTTTTAAAACTGTTGAGCTGAGTTCTTTGTATATTTTAGATATTAATCCCTTACCAGATGAATAGTTTGCAAATATTTTCTCCCATTCAACAGGCTGTCTCTTCACTCTGTTGACTGTTTCCTTTGCTGTACAGTTTTTTAGTTCGATATAGTCCCATTTGTCTATTTTTGGTTTTGTTGCCTGTGCTTTTGAGATCTTAGGCATAAAATCTTTGCCTACACTAATGTCCTGAAGTGTTCCCTGTGTTTTATTTTAGTAGTTTTATAGTTTCAAGTGTTACATTTAAGTCTTAATCCATCTTAATTTTTTTAAATGGTCAGAGTTAAGAGTCTAGTTTCAATCTTCTGCATATGGATATCCAAAATTTTCCTAGCACCAATTACTGAAGAGGGTGTCCTGGCATCTTTATCAAAAATCAGTTGGTTGTAAATATGTGGATATATTTCTGGGTCTATTCTGTTCTGTTGGTCTATGTGTCTTTTGTTAATGCCAATACCATGCTGTTTTGGTTATTATAGACTTGTCATATATTTCAAAGACAGGTAGTGTGATGCCTCCAGTTTTGTTATTTTTGCTATGGATTGCTTTGGCTATTTGGGCTCTTTTTGGGTTCCACAAGAATTTTAGGTTTTGTATTTGTTTTTGTTTTTGTTTTGCTATTTCTGTAAAAAATGATACTGGTATTTTGATAGAGATTGCACTGAGTCATTAGATTCATTTGGGGAGTATGGTTACTTTAATACTGTTAATTCTTCTGATTCATGAGCATGGGATGTCTTTCCATTTATTTGTGTCTTCTTTAGTTTATTTCATCAATGTTTTGTATTTTTCTTTGTAGAGATCTTTCACCTCCTTGGTTAAATTAATTCCTAGATATGTTTTTCTTTTATAGCTATTGTAAATGGAATCAACTTCTTGATTTCTTTCTCAGCTAGTTCATTATTGGTGTATAGAAATGCTACTGATTTTTGTATGTTGCTTTTGTATCCTGCAACCTTACTGAATTATTTATCAGATATAGGAGTTTTTTGGTGGAGTCTAGGTTGGTCTAGATATAAGATCATGTCATCTGCAAAGAGAACAATCTGACTTCCTCTTTTCCAATTTAGATGCCTTTTATTCCTTTCTTTTGCCTGACTGCTGTGGCTAGGACCTCCAGTACTACAAATAGGTGTGATGAAAGTGGGCATCTTTGTCTTGTTCCAGTTATCAGAGGAAAGGATTTCAGCTTTTCCCCATTCAGTGTGATGTTAGCTGTGGGTTTTTCACATATAGACTTTATCATATTGAGGTATGTTCCTTCTATGCCTAGTTTGTTGAAAGTTTTTACTATAAAGGGATGTTGAATTTTATTAAATGCTTTTTATGCAGCTGTTGAGATGATCACATG
The DNA here is from genome assembly GCF_000951045.1 of Mandrillus leucophaeus. Taxonomy (NCBI): domain Eukaryota; kingdom Metazoa; phylum Chordata; class Mammalia; order Primates; family Cercopithecidae; genus Mandrillus; species Mandrillus leucophaeus. Next base: position 1,011,109 of record NW_012101710.1, read on the forward strand.
GTTTTTGTCCTTTATTCTGTTGGAGTGATGTATCACATTTATGGATATGTGTATGTTGAACCATCCTTGCATCCCTGGGAAAAATCTCACATGAGCATGGTGTATTATCTTTCTGATGTGCTGTTAAGATTCAGTTTGCTAGTATTTTTGTTGAGGACTTTTGCATCTATGTTTATCAGGGATAATGGACTGTAGATTTTTTGTTGTTATGTCCTTGTCTGGTTTTGGTATCTGGGTAACACTGGCCTCATAAAATGAGTTAGAAAGAATTTCCTCTTCTTTAATTTTTTGGAATAGTTTGAGGAGAATTGGTATTAGTTCTTCCTTGAAAGTTTGGCAGAATTTGTCAGTGAAACCATTTGGCCCTGGGTTTTTCTTTGTTGGGAGACATTACTGATTCAATCTCATTACCCATTATTAGTCTGTTCAGATTTTATGTTTCTTTCTGATTCAATCTTGGTAGGTTGTATGTGTTCAGGAATTTATCCATTTCTCCTAGGTTTTCCAATTTGTTAGTGTATAGTTGTAAGAGTCTCAAATGATATTTTGTATTTCTGTGGTATCAGTTATAATGTCTCCTTTTGCATTTCTGATTTTGTTTACTTAGGTAATTTGTCTTTGATTCTTCTTAAGTCCAGCTAGCAGTTTATTGATTTTGTTTACCTTCCCTAAAACCCAGTTTTGTTTAATCATTTGTATTGTTTTTAAGTCTTTGTTTCATTTAGTTCTGCTCTGATCTTTATTATTTCTTTCCTTCTACTAATTTTGGGTTTGCTTTGTCCTTGATTTTCTAGTTCCTTGAGGTGTATCACTAGATTGTTTGAAATCTTTCTACTTTTTTCTGATGTAGGCATTTATTGTAGGCTCTTAGCACCACTTCTGCTATATCCCATAGGTTTTTGTATGTTGTACTTCAATTTTCATTTGTTTCAAGAAATTTTTAAATTTCCTCCTTAATTTCTTCCTTGACCCAAAGGTCATTCAGGAGCATGTTGTTTAATTTCCATGTATTTGTACAGATTGCAAAGTTCCTCATTATTGATTTCTAGTTGTATTCCATTGTGGTCTAAGAAGACATTGATATAATTTCAGTCTTTTAGAAGTTGTTGAGATTTGTTTTATGTCCTAATATATAGTCTATCTTGGAGAGTGTTCCATGAAAAGAATGTGCATTCTGTAGCTATTAGATGAAATGTTCTGTAAATGTCTGTTAGGCCCATTTAGTCTAAAGTGCAGTTTAAATCCAATGTTTCTTTGTTATTTTTCTGTCAAGATGACCTGTCTAATGCTGAGAGGGGGATGTTAAAGTCCCCAACTATTACTGCATTGTTGTCTCTCCCTGTAGATCTAATAATATTTGCTTTATATATCTGAGTGCTCCAGTGTTGGGTCCATATATGTTTAGAATTGTTATATCCTCTTGCTGAATTGATAACTTTATCACTACACAATAACCTTCTTTGTCTCTTTTTACTGTTTTTTACTTAAAGTATTTTATCTAAGTGTGGCTAATCCTGTTCACTTTTGGTTTCTGTTTGCACAAAATATCTTTTTCCATCTCTTTACTTTCAGTCTACATGTGTCTTTACGAGTGAGTTCAGTTTCTTGTACACAGCATATAGCTGGGTCATGGTTTGTTTGTTTTTATCCATTCGGCCAGTCTATCTTTTTGGATACTTTAATCCATTTAAATTCAAGGTTATTATTGATATGTCAGGGCTTATTCTAGTCATTGATTGATTTCTGGTTGGTTTATATATCCTTTGTTGCCTTCTTTCTCTCTTATTGTTTATTTTTGAGGTTTGGTGGTTTTCTGTAGTGGTAACATTTGGGTCCTTTCTCTTCCTTATTTGTGTGTTTGCTCTACCAATGGGTTTTATACTTTTGTACATTTTCATGTTGGTAGATATTGTTCTTTCACTTCAGCTGTGGGAATTCATTAAGCATTTCTTGTAGGGCCAGTCCAGTGGAGATGCATTCCCTCAGCTTTTACTTATCTAGGAAATACTTTATTTCTCTTTCATTTACGAAGGATAACTTTTATGTGTATAGTACTCTTGGCTGACAAGTTATTTTTTTCCCCAGTACTTTGAATATATCATTCCATTTTCTCTTGGCAAGTAAGGTTTCTGCTGATAAATCCACTGTTAGTCTGATGGGGGTTCTCTTATAAGTGACTAGATGTTTTTCTTTTGGTGTTTTTGGAATTCTGTCTTTAACTTTTGATAATTTGACTCTATTGTGCCACGGAGAAGACCTTTCTGAATTGTATCTATTTATTTGTGGATCTCTGAGCCTCCTGTATCTGCATGTCTAAATCTCTTGCTAGACTGGGGAAGTTTTCAGCCATTATTTTGTTAAATCAGGTTTCTATCCCTTTGGTTTTCTTTTCACCTTCTGGGACATCAAAAATTCAAACACTCATTGCTTTATAGTGACTCATATATCACAGTCTTTTTTCATCTTTAAATTCTGGAATTCCTTCTGCTGTCTCATCTAGTCTACTGCTGAATCTCACTATTGTATTTTTAAATTTCAGTCAATGAAGTAATTAGTTCCTGGATGTCTGTTTGGTTCTTTTTTTTATATTTATCTCTTTGATAAATTTCTCATTCATGTATTGAATTGATTTTTGGATTATTTTGTATTATTTATCTGTGTCTCTTTCATCTGACATTCCTTAATATCACTATTTTGAATTTTTTTGGTATTTCATAATTTCTTTTTCATTGGAATCTGTTGCTGAAGAATTACTGTGTTCCTTTGGAAGCGTTATACTTCCTTGCATTTTCACATTTCTTGTGTCCTTATGTTGATATCTGCACATCTGGTGTAACAGTTGCTTCTTCTAATTTTTTGGATTTGCTTTCATAAAGGAGGGCTTTTTCCTGAAGATGTATCTATGGTGTTGATTGGGTAGGGCACTTTGGCTTTGATTCTGGATGAAGCAGTAGTGTAGTCTCCATATAATTTATTTGGCTGTAAACACCATCAGTGATGTGTGTGATTTCCTCAGCGGCTTAGGGTGTGGTTGTTAGTAGAGGCTCTGGTGAAATTTTGCTGGGGACAGGGACACCAGGTGGGCCAATCCTTGGGCCCCAGTGGTGGCAGCAGTGGGCTGAGTGTGCCTGTCCTTAGGTCCAAGGGTGGTCCAGACAGGCTCATTCTTGGTATTCTAGATGGGTTGCTCAGGTGCTGGCAATGGCTGCAGGGGGCCAAGCAGGTGGGTGGGTTCTCAGGACCCTGGATAGCAGGCATGCTGTTGGCGGTGACAGTAGCAGTGGTGGGATAACCCCCTGGCTCCTTAGCAGTCTGCACTGGTATTGCCGGTGGCTGTGACAGGCTGAGCAGGCCAGTCCCCAGGCCCAGGGGTGGTGTGTAGGAGTGGGTGCCACCTGTGATGGTACAGCAGGTTGGGTGGGCCCGTCCTCAGGTCCCCAGGAGGAGTGCTTAGGTGCTGATAGTGGTGGACAGCGCAGGGTGAACCCAGGGCCCTGGATGGTGTTGCTCATACTCGGGAAGGTAGAGGAAGCTGAGCGGGCCTGTCCTCAGGACCCCTGGTGGTGTGTGCAGTTGCTGGCTGTGGTCAGCAGGGGTGGGGTGATCCCCAGGCTCCTGGTAGGGGTGGCAGTGACTGCACTGTGGCCCTGCTCCTGTGGAGGTGTGCTTCAGACCCAGGTGGCAGCTGTGGGTGGGAGAGTCTGACCTCAGAGTGCTTGGAAGCGAAGTCAGTCCTCAAGGTGAGTGAAAATGCCCAGGAGCCCCACCACTGGGGATCACTGCCAATGGCTTGTGCTTTGCCTCTGGTGGCAGCAGCCAGCAGTGGTGGTGGCTGTGGGTGGGGGGTGTCAGTGGGCCTGCAGGATATGGAGATGCAGAGGCTGTCGGGACCCAGAGCGGAATGGTCTATCGGGACCCAGGGCAGAATGGTCTGGTGGGGCTGGGCTGTCTGAGCAGCACTGCACAGTAGCTGGTAAGGGCTGGGGCGTGTGGGGCACAGTGTGGGCTCCCTCTCTGGAGCAGGACATCACACAGTCTCCCTGTGAGTCTCCCTACGTGAGTCTTGGGGCTGTGAGTTTTGAGGGGCTTTCCTGTGGCTCGGATTGCAGGAGTCTGTGGTGGGAATGTGGACCACGGGGGTCTCTCGCTTTCCCTTTTCCCACAGTGGGGAACTTCTCTGGGTTCCCAGCTGATCCCAGTCCGGGAAGAGCTGCCACGCCTCACCTCCCTCCTTGCCATAGGTGCTTCCTGTCACTTCTCTATTGAATTCCAGCTTCTCTCTTGGATCTGTTTGAAGTGTGGTTACCTACTTGCTGTTCTGGTTCTTCTTTATGAAGGAGGTCAGTACCAGGTGCCTGTGGTCAGGTGGCCCCTGAAGCCCCTCTCATTCCAGGCTCCAAACTTTCCTTTTAAAAGCTGCACCCCACAGAGCTGACTTCAAGCCTACCTTCAGTCTTTTAATGTGATATTTGACCTTTACAAAGACGTGCTATTATGCTAAATAGGATAAACAGGCTCCCTGCCTATCAAAAAATGATTCAGTTAGAAAATTCTAAAAAAAAAAATTGAGATTATTTCCAGTTTTCTCTGATGAGACATAAAATTTACAATTGAAAAGCAGAAATAGACATTTTAAAAAAATCATTCACTGAACATTCATCAACATCGACCATATCCTGGGCCACTAAACAAACTTCAACAAATATAAAATAACCAAAATTATATGAAGTGTGTTCTCTGATCATAATGGAATCAAATTAGATTATCAATAGCAGAAAGACAATAGAATCTCCAAACACATGGAAACTGAATAGCACACTTCCAACTAATTCATGGGTCACAGAGAGTATCTCAAAGGAAATAAAAATACAGAGAACTGGATGAAAATGAAAGCACAGAGTGTCAAAACATGTGGGATGCAGCTAAAGCAGCATGGAGGCAGAAATGTACAGCACTAAACGTTCACACTGGAAACGAGGAAAGGCCTTCAACCAATAACCAACATGGCTACCTCAAGAAAGTAGAAAAGGGAGAGCAAAATACACTCAAAGCAAGCAGAGGAAGGAAATAATAAAGAGCAGAAATCAATAAAGTTGAAAATGAAGATGACCATGAAGAAGAGGAGACCTGGAACAAGAGGCTGGTTCTTAAAAAACAAAAAACAAAAACAACAACAACAGCAAAACAACAACAACAAAAAAAAACAAAAACAAAAACAAAAAAAACCAAGCAATAAAATTGATGAACCTCCAGTAAGAATGAGAACATGAAAAAGCCAGAAGATGCTAATCATCAATATCAGGAATAAAAAACAGGACATCACTACAGATCCTGTAGTCATTAAGAAGGTGGTACTGCAAACATTTTCATACTCACAAATCTGAACTCTTAGCAGATCAATTCCTTGAAAACCACCAACTCCCAAAACTCAGCCAAGGTGAAACAGACAACCTGGATAGTCCTAAAATCATTTATAAATGGATTTTTTTTTTTTTTTTTGAGACGGAGTCTCACTCTGTCACCCAGGGTGGAGTGCAGTGGCGTGATCTTGGCTCACTGCAAGCTCCGTCTCCCAGGTTCATGCCATTCTCCTGCCTCAGCCTCCCAAGCTGGGATTACAGGTGCCTGCCCCCACACCTGGCTCATTTTTTGTATTTTTTAGTAGAGATGGGGTTTCACTGTGTTAGCCAGGATGGTCTCAATCTCCTGACCTCGTGATCTGCCTGCCTTGGCCTCCCAAAGTGCTGGGATTATGGGCGTAAGCCACCATGCCCAGCCCTATAATATTACAAATCTTCCTAAAAAGAAGTCCTCAGTCCCAGAGAGTTTCCCTGAAAAATTCTACCAAACACTTAAAGAGAAATTGACACCAATTTTACACAATCCCTTCTAGAACACAGAAGAAGTGGGAATACTTCCAAACATATATTATGAGACCATATGACTCTGATACCAACACCAGACAAAGATAACACACACAAAAAGACAACTACAGATTAATATCTCTCATGAACTTACATGCAAAAGTCCTCCACCAAGTACTAGCAAAGTGAATCCAACAGCATACGAAAAGAATTATAAACCGTGACCAAGTGGAATTTAAGTACACAAAGCTGGTTTGACATTTGCAAATCAGTCAATATAATCTAACGTATCAACAAGCTAAGAAGAAAAACCAGATGATCTTGTCAAATGATGCAGTAAGAGCACGTGAACAGAAGTAAGATTTATCCATGTCAAAAACTCTCAACCAATTAGTAATAGTGAGGAATAACTTCAATTTGATAAAAAAATCATCCTTAACAGTGAACTACTGAGTGTTTTCCCTCTCAGGTGAGAAGCAGGCAAGGATGTCTGGTCTCATCACTTTTATTCAGCATAGCACTAGAAATCCTAGACACTGCAAAGCATGCAACAAAAGGAAATGAAAGGCATACAGGTTAGAAAGGAAGAGCTGCAGGAAGGTAGGTGTGGCTATAAGGAACCCAGATGATTTTTGCGGCCTTGGAAACGTTCAAGATCTTGATTATCGTGGTAGATACACAAACCTACACATGTGACAAACTGGACAGGACTAAACCCACACATACGCACAAAAGAGAAAAAACAAAACTGGAGAAACCCAAATCAGATCTGTGAATTGTATCATCAGTGTCAATATTCTGGACGTGATGCAATACTATAGTTTTGCAAATGTCAGCTTGGCAGAAACTGGGCTAAATGTACATGGTCTCAATACTGTTTCATATAATTGCATGTGAATCGGTGATGCTGTCAATAAAAATCTCAGTTAAACATGGCTGAGTGTGGTGGCTCATGCCTGTAATCCCAGCACTTTGGGAGGCCGAGGCAGGCGGATCACTTGAGGTCAGGAGTTTGAGAGCAACCTGGCCAACATGGTGAAACCCCATCTCTATTAAAAATACAAAAAAGTTAGCCAGATGTGGTGGCCGGCGCCTGTAGTCCCAGCTACTTGGGAGGCTGAGGCAGGAGAATTGCTTGAACCCTGGAGGCGGAGGTTGCAGTGAGCCAAGAATGAAGCACTGCACTCCAGCCTGGGCGACAGAGCAAGACTTTGTCTCAAAAAAAACAAAAACAAAAACAAACAAAACAAACAAACAAAAATCAGTTAAACAAAAGAGGAGAGCAGAGCAAAGGCAGAGTATGGGAAGAACTTCTGGGATCAATTCACAGCAGCATGTTGCTTTTCATTTTATCTTTTATTGGCGAGGAGGGGCTGTTGGTCTCAGAGGGTCAAGAAATCTGTTCTGTTCCTCCCGTGTCACTCATTTGACATATACCTTGAATCAATGGCAAGATCGTTCCAGGAGAATGGCAAGGAGAAAGCTAGGCTGCCAAGGGTCAAGGAGAACTTAAGGCATTCGAGGTCAGCGCAATGGTTAGACTGAAAGGGAGTGGGGAGCCATCCCGGCAGCTCCAGGGGCAGCACTGTCAGGAAGCTGCCGATTTTGAGCGAGGGAGACCTGAACATATCTGTGGGAGGAGGGAAAGGATCATGGCGCCATGAATAGGGACAGGGGAAGAAGGGAACAGGATGACGGAGCACCCTTAGAGAGGCCCGACTGCATCGTTTGAGAGGAAAGGGGAGAGAGGCAAGGGTAAGGACCTGGAAATGGTGGGTGAAGCGGGAAGGCAAGGGATCCATCCTGGTGGCCTTGGCCTCTGGAAATATCACCCACTGGGAGTGCAGTAAGGCTGGGAGTCCAAAAACGGGAGCAGCACGGGGTGGAGCTGGCGACCACTGAATTCCTGTAGAGCCAAGTTCAGAAGGCTGAGCCCATCCAGCTCTGGGGAAGAGACAAGCAGCAGCCCTGGGTGACTTAAAAAAATAATTTTCCTAGTGTTTTTTGTGGTTGGTGTTGTTGAGACAGAGTCTCACTCTGTCACCCAGGCTGGAGTGCAGTAGCATGATCTCGGCTCACTGCAACCTCTGCCTCCCGGGTTCAAGTGATTCTCCTGCCTCAAGCCTCCTGAGTAGCTGGGATTACAGGCGCCCGCCACTACGCCCAGCTAATTTTTGAGTTTTTCATAGAGACGGAGTTTCACCATGTTGGCCAGGCTGGTCTTGAACTCCTAACCTTGTGTTTCACCCGCCTCAGTCTCCCCAGGTGCTGGGATTACAGGCGTGAGCCACCGCGCATGGCCCTAATTATCCTAGTTTTAACTTTCATTATAAAGGGAGTACAGACTCGTGGTATAAATTAGAAAATGCAGAAAAATACAAAGAAATACGCGAAAACTACTCATAATCATACCACATAGGGATAACAAGTCTTAAATTTGTGTGACATATTTCTTCCAAGGTCTTTTATCTGTTCATATTTCATACAGTGTATTTTAATAAAATTTGGATCTCATAGTTTTGTATACTACTATTTCACAATGTTATGACCATTTTTGCGCACAATTTTTGATCTTCAGAGTGTTGCTTTTTCAACAACTACAAAATATTTCTTATATTGTCATTCTATACTTTTTTCCAGTCCTCCCCATCTGGAACATCTGAATGCTTTTCACATTTTTTCCAACTACGAATAACTGTAACGAGTTGCCTTGTATATAAATCTTTGTGTGCATCTGTGATTATTTTCTCGGGGTAACTTCATTAGCTAATGTTTTCCAGATGCATCAGCTGGCCTGTGAGCAGAGAAGGAATGGGTTTGAACTGACCAGATGGAGATAATGCAAACTCACAGAGCTTAGAGAGGCGTAGGGAAAAGGACCCTGGGAGCGAGGGTCAGGAAAGAACACGCTGGGAGGCATCAGGGGAATCATGCAAGGAGGTGAGGGAATTAGAAATTGAAGTCTAGATGAAGAGCGAGTTCAGCACGACCAAAGGTGTGGCCACACAGCTGGAACCTGATTCTACACCCCCTGTCCCCAGAGCTCCTTCCTTGAGCCAAGGCCACCCTCCACAGTCCACGTGCCATACTCTGCCAGGCATTATCAGTACTGATGCCTGATCTCCCTAGGTGAGCCGATTGCAAGCACTCTAAAAATCTGGGGCTTCTTCGTGATCCACCTCTGCCCTTGCCTGATTCTGGAAGTCGCAGCGGTGCACACCTCTTTGACGACTGACTTAAGAGACACGCAGAATGAATACTCACTGTCTTCATGAGTCCAGACAAGCTGAGGTGTGCTTGAAGGCCCGTCCCCAGGGGTGGTGAAGCACAGAACGGAAGTGAAGTAGGCGGTAAACTTCTTCAGGTTCGTTATGTGTCCGTGGTGGACTCCGTGGAAATCTGGGGCAATAGTGACCACAGTGACAGCCTCGGGGGCATCTGCCGGCCATGCCAGAAGCTGAGATGGAACAGGGTGAAAAAGACAGCCTGTTTTCAATGGTGCTTCTCCACACTCATGTCTGCAGCAGAATTTTATTTTGCAATGAATACGTCTTTTAAAATGTAAAGTCATAATTAAGAAAGTCCATAAATCCTACATCTTATAATCACACTTCAAAAAAGTTGAGATAAAAATATATTTTACAGGTTTCTGTATACAAGCATGTGTATTTACATGTATTTTATACTTGTATATGTAAATAAAATAACTACTTAACTCATATTGGAATGGACACGCCCCCTCAAATCTTCACCCTCTCTTCACTTAAGAAGGTTAAAAAAATGTATAATATATATTACATATATACATATACACATCTGTAACATATACATATATGGTATATACTATATATACATGTTATATATAACATATGTAGTATATTATATACATATATAATATATACTATATAGCTTATGTCTACTATATATAATATATACTATATAGTATATATGATATATACCATATAATATACATATATTTTAACAGTAAAGAATAACATCTTTAACAGTAAAGATGAAACCATCAGTTAATTCAGCTGAAACAGTGCAATGAAACAAACATAAATATTTTTCTAGAAAGCACCTACTTTGTCTCAAAAAAGACATCCATGATTCAACAGGAATAACCTTAATTATTTATAATTTATATCACACTAGTTTCGTGAAAAGGATTTTAGGAGACTGGTTACAATTTTAAAGAAATACAGTCTATATCCACATCCTAAGGAAAGTTGTGTTCATGTTTTGGCAGCATTACGTATGTGTGTGAGTTTTAATTCCTTAGGCACCAAACATTGCTAGGACTAACTGGGTCTGAAAGTTGACATGCTGCCGGACGCAAAGCGTATTTACGCAGATCAAACTGACAACGAAGTCATCAAATGAACACCGCGGCCTCACCAATGAGACTCGACAGGAGAGGCCAAGAAGGCAAAAGCATCTTGCTTGATTGATACGATTTTCTTTCACAAAAGCTTCTGTCTTTGGATACTTCCGAGGATAAACAAAAGACAGGGTAAATTTCCAGCTACTTCTGCCTTTCTGGCAGACAAATCAGTGTTTTAGCAAGTTGAATCCAAATGGGGGCGGGGAAAAATGAACCTTGTATCTGAGGAAACTCACCCTCTGAATGTGAAATTACCAGGTATTGAGGCAAACTAGATGGAATCCCTTCAGTGTGAAGAGCTTCCCCTGTCTACTGGCTATTAAAGACGATTAGAGGATCCGTTGCAGCTAAAATCAAGGCGGGCTCCCAAATCCAATCAGGAGAAGCTGATCTGAAAGGGAAGATCAGCTGTGCTTTGGGACGGTGTATCCTGGTACAGCAGTGAAGTTAACATACTCTGGTAGCTAAAGACACAAGAAGTCGGATGGTGGAAATTTGTCTATGTGTCTAATTCAGTCCGGGCGGGTAGCTGGAATCAACTGGTCTCAGTTCTTTAGATAGAACTCTCCCTGAAGTAGAAAGCGGGGAGAGAAAAATATCCTTTCTCCATGGAAATATCACTCATGCTGTCCCCTTTGCTCCGGGCCTGTGTTCTCCTGAGAGGACCTCCTTCTGGGAAGAAGTGGTTTGTGCAAATGTTGATTCTACTCACTGAGACAGGTCTCCCACCCGCCATTTAAAAATGAATGGCCTTTCTCATAAGAAATTGCTCACTGATGTTTGAACCATCCTCTTGATAACTAGGAATTTGAATTTCTGAACCTGCAGAGCTGATGCCAAGACTCTGGAATAAATGGTGGTCTCACCAAGGTCAAGACGCCCTGTATCTTGACGCAACCGGCTCTTGAGGCACAGGAGGGGCCGCCTCCAGCTGCGTCACATTGTGGCTCCAGACAACGACAGGTGCCCACAGGCCCTGAACCCAGGCCACGTACCTTGTATCCCTGGTTGATGCCGTTGATAAACTGCTGAGGTGGAGGGTTCCACAGGAACTGAATGGTGGTGGAGTTCACAGCTTCCGTCTGCACGTTCTGCGGGGGCGCAGTGGGCACTGTGGCAGGGCGGTCATTGACAACAGCAGAACAAATGGCAGGAGGCACCATGGGGAGGAGAGACGGAAAGGAAACCCTTAGCTGCCATCACGCTCACAGGCAATTACTGCACTGAGACTAAGGAAGTGTGATGAATGTTTTGGGAAGCTTACAGTGGCATTACCAAGAAAGAGAATTGGGCTATTTTTCATTTTCTCTTGCAGAATTCTTCAAGGCAGAGGCAGAAAAGTGGACTAGACCATCCTCTCATTCCACAGGTGAGCCTTTCCTGTGGTTCCAAGGCGGATGCAAGCAAAGCTTTCTCTAATTTCTGTTTCAATGAACAGATATTTGAGATCAAGGCAAGGTTTCATCTAGAAATCCTTCCTCAATATATACCACTATGTTTCAAGCTGAATTGTTCCTTACATGGAAAAAAACCCCAAAAATAAACAAACAAACAAAAAAAACAAGCAAATAAAATCATCACCTTCCTCCCATATACACTGTTGGAGGCGATATTTCTTTTTGTCTGTCAATGGGGACAATCATTTTTTGATTATCCATGGTTTCTCTCTTTTACAGAACAGCTACTGAACCCAATTATATACCCGCCAAATGACTGCCTTCGAGGCATGCTAGTGGACACACTTGTGTAACTGTAAGAGGCAGATGCTCTGCAGAGCAGTAAACTGGTGGAGGGCAGGTCCCTGCCTCTGGCCTGGGAGGGCTGGAGGGCCTCATCTGGACTGTGTTTGGGAGGAAGGGTGGCCTGTGAGGGGTAAGGTCTTGAGAAGGGCACTCTCCACTGGGAGAGCCGTGGGAAAAGGCAAAGTGTTGCCAAGGAGGCTGGTGAGGATGGCTGCACAGGGAGCACGGCTGGATGAGAGGCGGGGGGAAGCAGGGTGCTGACAGTGCACGGGTCTCTCTGGGATTTCCTACCATGCCCAGCAGCGCAGCTAATCACGCATACAGAAGGCAACGGGGGAACTGAAGGCCTTTCAGAAAGGGCAGTGGGCCTGGCTAGCATCTTCAGGATGGGAACCCCGCTGGCCTGCAGAGAGGGGCCAAGCCTTTGGCTGCACCATCAAGGCTTCTACTGGGTGGAAGGAAAGTCCTGGCTCTTCAGGTGCTTGTTCTAAAAGTGAGGCATAGAAGCCTAACGGATCCTATGGATCCAAGCAGAGAAACAAAAACAAGGGTCTTCTTGGCCAGAACACATGGGATCCCATGCGGTCCTGGTGAAAATCGCTACACTCTTCTCGGCTTCCTTCCCCAAAAGCCTGTCTCAGGCAGAAATGAGACAAACATACACTTGGCCAAGCCCCTCAAGTCTTCTCTTCCCAGGCATCTAGGAGGGCCCTCTGTCCCCATCCGCTGCTGGCAATGGCGTGATGCCCCTCAGCCCCCTCTCTAAGTCACCGGGAAACTGCCCTACTTGCCATCCTGTAAAATGCGTGGGTTAAAAATGGACACAGGGCTTGCTGTGCCTGGGATGCTAAGCATTGGAAAGAACGTCACATTCACCTAAGAACAAGAAAAGCTGAACAAAGTACAGAACAATCACTTTTCCTGAGTCCATAAGACAGCTTAGGTTGCATACCAGCCAAGTGGTCGGAAACGCAAGGAGAGATGGGCCTCTCCGAGGGGTCAGGATGGGTCCCACTCACCCGTCACAGAGCGCGGGAGGAGGAGACAATGGAAATTCTGAAATTCACCCCAAATCCTCAGTGAATGGCTGAAGGCTGAACGTGGGCTACGAGAGAGGACGGAAGCTTTGGGAGCTGCAGACACATAGCACCCAGAGGAACAAAGGCGAGAACTACGTGTATTTCGTGGGTGAATTCCACCAAGCATTTGAGGAATAAATTAAACCAATTCTAAAGCTCTACCCTGAAACCAAAATCAGAAAAAGCCACTGAAGGAAAACGATAGACCAATATCCCTCATGAACTCAAGTTCAAAAAATCCTCAAGAAAATAATTAGAAAATAAAATTCGACAATATATAACAGTCATAATCTGGCCTGATCAAGTGAGGTGTATCTTATACATGCAAGACTGGCTCAAGATGTGAATAGCAATCGAAGTAATTCATCACATCAACAGAATAAAGAAGAAAAACATATGAACATCTTAATAGATTTAGGAAAAGCATTTGGCAAAATTTAATAACCAATTGTGATGTTTTAAAAATGAAAAAAAAACCCTCTCAGCAAAGCAGGAATTTAAAGGAACATTCTAAATTTTAAAAAGGGCACCTATAAAACGCCTATAGCTAATATCTTATTTCAGCTCTAAAAACATAAAATAGATATGTTTAACAAACGATGTGCAATATCTGTGCACTGAAAACTACAAAACACGAAGGAAACTAAATACTAAGTCAATAGAGAATCATATCACATGAATCCATAGGAAGAAAACGCAGTGAAGAGGTCAATTCTCCCCCAACTGATCAATATAGTGAATGCAATCCCAATCAAAATCACAGCTACACCGCACTCCAGCCTGGGTGACAGAGCAAGACCCGGTCTCAAAAAAAAAAAAAAAAAAAAAAAAAAAAAAAAAACCACAGCTAGATATTTCTTAGACATTGAAAAGGTGATTCTAAAATTTATATGGAAAAACAAGGTAAGAATAGTCAAAGCAAGTCTGAAAAAAAATTGGACAACCTTTACTGTATGATTTCAAAACTAGAAATCAATAGTAATTAAAACAAGGTGTGTTACTGGAGAAGGGGTGGACATATTGATCAGTGACAGAGAAGACAGGCAAGAAATTACACATGTATCACTGGTTTTCAACAAAAGCACAAAGAAAAGACAGTGATTTCAACAAATGGTTCTGGAAATATTAGATATTCATTCACAAAATAAGACAAAACCTGGATCTATACCTCATACCATTTATAAAACCTAACTCAAAATGGATCAGAGGCATAAAGGTAAACCTATAATTATAATACTTTAGGAAAAATAGTTGTGACACCTGGTTAGGCAAACATTTCTGAGATACAATACCAAGGACATAATCCATAAAAGAAAAAGAAATAAAACTGACTTCATGATAGACATCTGTTAAGAACATGAAAAGACAGGCCACAGACTAGAAGACAATAAGTGTAAGACAGATATCCAATAAAGCATGTTTATCCAGGCCGGGAGTTGTGGCTCATGGCTCATAGCTGGAATGCTAGAACTTCGGGAGGTTGAGACAGGAGGATCGCTTGAGGCCAGCCTGGGCAACACAGTGAGACAAAGAATTACAAAATTAAAAAAAAAATTAGCTGGGTGTGATAGTGTGTGCCTATAGTCCCTGCTACTCGGGAGGCTGAGGCAGGAGGATCCCTTGAGCCCAGGAGTGTGAGGCTGCAGTGAGCAACCAAGTAAGACTTTGTCTCTTAAAAAAAAAAAAAGGAAAAGAACAAAAACTTACTATTCAGAAAATATAAAGAATTTTCAAAATTCAACTATAAGAAAACCAAAAATGTGCACAAAAAGAATAGTTACTTCACCAAAGCCAAAAGAACGACAGGAAATCTGTGAGCGAAGAGAGTCTCACCATCCCATTGACCGTGATGGGATGCCCTGGACCCCTGTTCGAAGGACTCAAACAACACAAACCGACAGCAGTAACAACCCGTGTTGGTGAAGATGTGGAGCGCCCGAGACCCTTGTGGTATGAGATGAGGATGCCCGTGGCACGGCCACCTGGTGGGACCGTTTGGTGGTTTCTTACGAAGTTAAGCATGTGCGAGCCATATGACCCGACAATCCTGCCCCTGGGTAACTGTGCACAAGAGATGTAAAAGTTCACATAAAAAATCTATATGAAGCGGGGCATAGTGACTCACACTTGTAATCCCAGCATATTGGGAGGCCGAGGTGGGAGGATCGCTTGAGCCCAGGAGGTTGAAACCAGTCTGGGTAACATAGCGAGACCCCATCTCTACAAAAAAATAAAAATGAAAAAAGTTGCTGGGCGTGACGGTGCACACCTATAGTCCCAGCTACTTGGGAGGCTGAGGTGGGGGGATCACTAGAGCTCAGGAGGTTGAGGCTGCACTGAGCTGTGATTACACCACTGCACTCCAGCCTGGGCAATGGAGTGAGACCCTGTCTCTAACTAACTAACTAACTAACTAACTAACTAACTAACTAACTAAATGTGATATTCATAGCAGCTTTAATAATCACCCCAAATTGCAAACATCCTAAATGTTTTTAAACTAATGGATAGGAAACAAACTGTAGTGTGTCCATGGAATGGGACGCTGCTCAGTAGCAGAAGACGACAAAATACTCATACACATGAACACAGGTGAATCTCAAATGCATGACACTAAGGGAAGGAAGCCAGATTCCGAAGACTGCACACTGCACGCTGTATTTATATGACGTTCTGAACTAGGCAAAGATAGAAGAAGAGAAAACAGCAGTGTTTGCCAAGCGCTGGGGCAGGGGTAAAGGGGTGAATATAAAAGCACAAAGACTTTTGAGGGAGGTGATAGAAATAGTCATATCTCCATTATGCTGGTGAATATGGGCTAAAGATGTTTGTGAAAATGTATATATAACTGTACACTAGAAAGGGTGAGTTTTACTGTATGTAAATTATGAAACCACAATAAATTTCACTTTTCAAACATGCTGCAGGCAGGGCATGGTGACTGATGCCTGTAATCCCTACACTTTGGGAGTCTGGTGTGGGAGGATCGCTTGAGACCAGGAGTTTGAGACCAGCCTGGGCAACAGGGTGAGACTCTGTCTCTACAAAAGTAAAAAATCAGCCAGGCATGGTGGCGTGCACCTGTAGTCCTAGCTACTTGGGAGGCTGAGGTGGGAGGATGGTTTAAGCCCAGGAGTTTGAGGTTATGGTGAGCTATGATCCTGCCACTGCACTCCAAGCAACAGAGTAAGGCCCTGTTCCTAAAAAAATAAAGCAAAGCAAAATGCTGCATATTCTTTGATACTTTTCCCATGAAGGTGTGTTGTCTGTGTCTGAAACCCTTCAATGTAGGCTCTGAGACTGCTTGACCAATATAATATGACCCAGGTCCTAAGAAACCAGCAGCTTCTGCTGTTTGCTGGGAGCCCTGAGCAGCCATAGGAGTGTAGGGATCCTGAGGCTGCAGGCTGGTGAGGCCAGGGGCAGCTGCCCCAGTGGACAGCCCAGGGAGCCAGCCTTCCCGCCTTCCTAGTCACGGCGCCAACATGTGCACGAAACCATCTTCCCAACTGAATGAGAGGCACAGACAGTCACATATCCAAGCCCTGCTCCAACTCCTGACCCGCAAAATCATGACATATAAACAGGTGTTGCTTTTAATCTCCAAGTTTTGGGATAGTCAGTCAGGCAGCAATAGATGACTAGAACAATCTCTGCTGAAAGAAAGAAAAGAAAACAAAAGAAGAGAAAGGAGAAAAAGGAAGAAAAGGGAAAAGAAAGAATAAACATCAGGAGCTACTGGGAAAAGACCAACATTTGTTATGACGTTTTCTCTTAGAACCCACAACCTGTGGGGTTGAGGAAGGCATCTCATTCTCGGTAGGTTTAGCTCCGGGGTTTCACGAAGCCCAATTACTGACTCTGGAATGCCAGAATACCAAATATCAAATGTTGTTAAATTCTCTAAAATAAGGCTACAAGGATCATATGCAAGAAAAAAATTTGCATAATTTAAATAAGTAGCTGTCTCCTGCAGATTCAAGAGGACCTCTGTACCTTTGATTGGCTGCAGCACAATCCTCACACCAAGTTCTGGTCCAGTATCCTGGAGGCAGTGCCTCTGCGGGGCACACCATGGTTACAGAAAAACAAACTCCTAACTGAATTCACCCATTTACCAAGGCATTTTCCCCTCGCTTCTCATTATGTGGGCTACCTCAAATCACGAGCTCTCACACTCACTCTACCCCAGAGCCCTGGCTGTGACACTCACTCTACCTGGGTCC
>NW_012101710.1:1030158-1032474 GCF_000951045.1 Mandrillus leucophaeus
AGCTGGGCATGGCGGCGCACACCTGTAGTCCCAGCTACTCAGGAGGTTGAGGCAGGAGTATCACTTGAACCTGGGAGATGGAGGTTGCAGTGAGCCGAGATCGCATCACTGCACTCCAGCCTGGTGACAGAGTGAGACTCCGTCTAAAAAAAGAAAAAAAAAATTGCAACTGTTGAAATTACATTTCATGCTGTTTTCACTATACATATGCTGTGTTTTCACTATACACATGCATTGCACATTACTCAGTGAAAGAAGTCATTGTGAAAAAGCCATGTGTTGCGTGATTCCAACTATATATGGCATTTTGGAAAAGGTCAAACTATGGAGACAGTAGAAAGACCAGTGGCTGCTGGGGGTTGGCAGTCAGGAGGGGTGAACAGGAGGAGCACGGGGGTTTTGAGGGCAAGGAAACACTTCTGTAGGCTATAATGGGGGATACACGTCACCATATGCTTCTCAAAGCCCATAGAATGCACAGTGCCAAGCGTGAACCCTAATGTAAACTATGGATTTTGGGTAATGATGTATCAAGTTAGGTTCACTGATCATAAGAAATGTACCACTCTGGTGGGGGATGCTGATAATGGGAGAGGCTTTGTACATGTTGGGCAGGGAGTACATCAAAATTCTTTGAACTTTCTACTCAATTGTTCTATGAATCTGAAAGTACTCCCAAAAAAAATAAAAATAAAAAAGAAAAGTAAAACAAAACTAAGCATGTGGTTCCTGTAAACTTTCTGAACCTGGTAACTCTCTTGAGAGGATCTGCTGCAGGGAGGCACAGGGTGGCTGAACCACACTCCACTTCCCTGACACCTCCACAGACCCCTCTTATCAAGCTGTTTTATTTCACTTGCAGGTTGCTTCTCATCTGTGAATTTGTCTGTACCAGGCACAGGACCAACTGATACAGGGGCTAGAAAGAAATTATTTAGGCAGATAGTGAGGGTAAAACAGTCTCTGGCAAGGCTTCCCTTTTAATAAAAAGCAGCTCCCAAATAATTTCTTTTCTAACAAAGAGCAGCCTGAAAAATTGAGCTGCAGACACAGATAAGCAAGCTAGAAACTTGCATGGGTGAATGCCGGCAGCTGTGCCAACAGAAAAGGGCTACCTGAGGGCCAGACACGTTCAACATGGAGGCTCCATCTTCCCTTTTCTTTGTCACCATGTGTACAGTAAAAGCACAGGCAACAAGGCACCAGCCAAGGAGATAACCCATCTGCATAATAAAAGATTAGGGTGGGGGTGGCTAGATTTTTGCATGCTATGCAAATGGTACATCTAGTCCTAACCAGTTTTCTGTGCCTTATGCAAATGGCACACCTGGTCTGACCAATCTTTCATGCCCTATGTAAATCAGACATTGCCTCCTCCAGCTCATCTGTAAAATCCTTTGCATTTTGTGGCAGACTGGAAAAACCCACTCTGGACCCCTCTGCAGGAGAGAGCTCTTCTGTCTTTCACCTATTAAACCTCCACTTTTAACCTCACTCCTTGTGTGTCTGCATCCTTGATTTCCTCAGTGTGAGACAACAAACTTTGGGTATTATCCTAGACAATGATGCCACTTCACAATGTGGTTCAACTTGTGTGTAAGTAGGTTGTGAGTTGTTTTTCACTTGCCACGGACCCCCATGTTGAAGGCCATGTACCCTGAGCACACCCAGATGAACCAAGTGTGCAACCACAGTGAGGGAACCTAAGTGCTCAGGCAGAAGAGCAGGGACTGAATTAAAAAATGGACACTGCAAAGCTGGAGCCAGGATCCAATCAGATCGAGCTCTGGTATTACCCCACTGCAAGATCCAATCAGATCACGCCTCATTATTTTATGCTTATAAAGCCTGGCACAGCCCCCAGCATGGGGAGATGGATTTGAGTCTTTCCTCCTGCTCCTCGCCAGCTGACTTGCAATAAAGCTTTCTTGCTGCAAAAACCCAGTGCTACAGCATCTTCCTCTCATGCAGGGGCAAACAAACCCAGTTTGGTTCAGTAACATGCTCAGCATGTGGGGGCACTTCTTATTCAATTAATTTACTAGTATTTTTACCTATGTGACTAAGTGAAATATATGATTATGTTTACAATTATTATCTGGTATTAGGTGTTCCTTATTAAAATAAAAACGATTTTAAAAATTTTCTTCCCCGCTACCCCCTTCCCTTTGTTCCTGGCTAGTAATGATGTAAATTCAGTAAGATCTGGTTTTTGATGGAATCTCAAAATAAATTACTGTTTTTACACATTTTTAAAAATGTTACAATAAGTTACATAATCAAATCAACTCAGGAAATAGGACTGTAGGGTTTCAT
>NW_012101710.1:1034761-1036524 GCF_000951045.1 Mandrillus leucophaeus
CTGGGTCCCTGGCTGTGACACTCACTCTACCTCAGCCCCTGGCTGTGACACTCACTCTATCTGGGTCCCTGGCTGTGACACTCACTCTACCTGGGCCCCTGGCTGTGACGCTTACTCTACCTGGGTCCATGACTGTGACACTCACTCTACCTGGGCCCCTGGCTGTGACACACACTCTACCTGAGTCCCTGACTGTGACACTCACTCTACCTGAGTCCCCTGGTGTCTGATTCGGAGCCTGACCTGTGGGCACACACTCTCCTTTCCCAGTCACAGGCCAAGGGAGGTTCTAAAGCCTCAGTTTCCTCTCTCTCAATACCTTAAGTTTAATTCAAAAAATCACCAAGCTTGCTTTTATTCCCAGGTCTTCGGCTTCTCTTTGTCTTGATTATTGCCATCAGAAATGACTCACGAATTTGTGGACAATGGAATTAAAAATGCCCTCAAGTGAGAAAGAGTTACAGCCAGCAAATCCTTCTTGACAGTGTTGAAAATAAAAGAGTGGTTATGGCTGGAAAGGTCTTAATTATTGAGGGTTACATAACCCTGCCCCTTCTTAAGACAAAGACAAGGGCTTAGTCCAACTATCCTGCAGAAAAGTGAAGGCAAAAGGGGTTTCTGGTGTGCAGCGTGGCCTCCTGCTGCTCAGACTAAGCCTCAAGGGACACTTCTTCCCTGGATGATTAGCATTAGGCTCTTGCTGTGCCTCCAGTGGCAGGCCTGGAGGCAGGCTGGTAACGTGACAGGTGTTATGCTCCTTTCTGGTTTTCATTGAGCAGAAAAATATCTTTTCACTGGATAATTCCCCCCACCCGAGCACCCGCCTGAGCAGGCTCATTCGACTCTGTCTTGATGCTCATAGCCAATGACAAGGTGTTCTGTCCTGAAGCCCCCGACACTCCGGGAATAATCACAGGTGAAAGGAGAAACCAGAAGAGCAGTTTCAGGCACTAGGGGTTTTATTTGTCATGGAAATGTGTGAAACCTGGATCAGAGAGTAGCCGTTTCTTCTACCTGAAGAGGGGATTGCTGGGAGTGGGTAGGGAAGGAGGCAGGACAGTGCAGTGGTCTCTCACTGTGCCTCGGATGGGTTACACAGGGGCCCAGAGACACTGATGTCTGTTAGTTTTCATAGCCATAAACCACTGTTTACAGCCATTCAAAAATTTGCAACTGTCAGCTGGGCGCGGTGGCTCACGCCTGTAATCCCAGCACTTTGGGAGGTTGCAGTAGGTGGATCATGAGGTCAAGAGATAGAGACCATCCTGGCCAACATGGTGAAACCCTATCTCTACTAAAAACACAAAAATCAGCTGGGCATGGCGGCGCACACCTGTAGTCCCAGCTACTCAGGAGGTTGAGGCAGGAGTATCACTTGAACCTGGGAGATGGAGGTTGCAGTGAGCCGAGATCGCATCACTGCACTCCAGCCTGGTGACAGAGTGAGACTCCGTCTAAAAAAAGAAAAAAAAAATTGCAACTGTTGAAATTACATTTCATGCTGTTTTCACTATACATATGCTGTGTTTTCACTATACACATGCATTGCACATTACTCAGTGAAAGAAGTCATTGTGAAAAAGCCATGTGTTGCGTGATTCCAACTATATATGGCATTTTGGAAAAGGTCAAACTATGGAGACAGTAGAAAGACCAGTGGCTGCTGGGGGTTGGCAGTCAGGAGGGGTGAACAGGAGGAGCACGGGGGTTTTGAGGGCAAGGAAACACTTCTGTAGGCTATAATGGGGGATACACGTCACCAT
>NW_012101710.1:1037729-1041539 GCF_000951045.1 Mandrillus leucophaeus
AACCTCCACTTTTAACCTCACTCCTTGTGTGTCTGCATCCTTGATTTCCTCAGTGTGAGACAACAAACTTTGGGTATTATCCTAGACAATGATGCCACTTCACAATGTGGTTCAACTTGTGTGTAAGTAGGTTGTGAGTTGTTTTTCACTTGCCACGGACCCCCATGTTGAAGGCCATGTACCCTGAGCACACCCAGATGAACCAAGTGTGCAACCACAGTGAGGGAACCTAAGTGCTCAGGCAGAAGAGCAGGGACTGAATTAAAAAATGGACACTGCAAAGCTGGAGCCAGGATCCAATCAGATCGAGCTCTGGTATTACCCCACTGCAAGATCCAATCAGATCACGCCTCATTATTTTATGCTTATAAACCCTGGCACAGCCCCCAGCATGGGGAGATGGATTTGAGTCTTTCCTCCTGCTCCTCGCCAGCTGACTTGCAATAAAGCTTTCTTGCTGCAAAAACCCAGTGCTACAGCATCTTCCTCTCATGCAGGGGCAAACAAACCCAGTTTGGTTCAGTAACATGCTCAGCATGTGGGGGCACTTCTTATTCAATTAATTTACTAGTATTTTTACCTATGTGACTAAGTGAAATATATGATTATGTTTACAATTATTATCTGGTATTAGGTGTTCCTTATTAAAATAAAAACGATTTTTAAAATTTTCTTCCCCGCTACCCCCTTCCCTTTGTTCCTGGCTAGTAATGATGTAAATTCAGTAAGATCTGGTTTTTGATGGAATCTCAAAATAAATTACTGTTTTTACACATTTTTAAAAATGTTACAATAAGTTACATAATCAAATCAACTCAGGAAATAGGACTGTAGGGTTTCATAGCTTCAAATAACTGACTTTTCAAAATATGTTGGATCAGAGATGACATCACTGACATTTATATTCATGAGTTTTTCAGAACTTTAATTGTCCAATCAAATAAAAAGGAATGTCAATGTTGCTTATTTTGCTTAATGCAAGCTTTGTTTTTTGAATTTTTCAACTTGGTTTATTTTGAAACATTCTTGAGGTTGTATGCAATCAAAACTTTTTGAAAAGTTAATTTTTGAAGCCATTAAGACCTACAGGCCACTTTATATACCTTTATATTTAAATACATGCATGTTTAGTAAAATTACTTATGTTGATATTTTTAATACTACTGCATATTTATGGAGATATTTTCCCATCATAATAAGAAACGTTTTTTAATTAAAGAAAGTCATCAAGTGCACCAAGTAGAGTAGTAAAAAAAGTTGCTACTCAGGAAATTATAATGAAAATGATCTCAAACTCAGATTTGCATTTTCCAATAATCCTGTCTTCTTCTGTCTCAATGTCGTATTTAATGAAAAAGGAATCAGAAGATGCAATGATGTCAGGCAAATTATGCCAGCACCTTTCCCTAAAGCATTGATCTCACACAGAAAAAGATCAGAACTGAGAAAATGGTCTGCAGTTACACAGTAAGAAGCGGGAGTATTTATGAGTGGGCCACAACTGTATCAGACTGAATACAAGAAGCTAGTTACAATGTCCTGCATTTAATAGTCAAAGCCAAAATTCCTCCTGCAATCGCAGAATCGCTCATTTTGCCAGGGTGCATTAGAAACTGTCAGCAACATGTTTGGGACCAATGAAGCACAGGAAATAAGAAAAATACCACTTTCGAATAATATCCTTAGAAGATGCATGGATGACAGGTCAAATGACCCAGAGACACCCAGTCTAGAAGATTATTACATCAAACAAGCTTCCACTGAAGATTGGTAAGTGCTGATGTGAGTAATGGCACTTGGTGTATGGCATGAGTTTGAATCCCTCAAAATCAATGCTTTGAACATTATTTATGGTACAAAAAAAAAAAAAAAATTACCTGTCTTCAATTGTTTGCCCCAGTCATAGACTCTGGGCATGAACAGTTTGGAGTTTAAGTTTCATTAGGACTCATTAGAGACATCTGCCAGGAAGTGGGGAGACCAGGACTGGGCAGAAGGAGAAGTTGTTCTATAGGACGGCAGTAGCTGAGGCCTCGGTTGATTCTCTGGGGAGCTCTGGCATTAGAGGTGTCTTAAGTTGTCCTCAACTGATGCAAGGGGACTGGGCTTTCCTGTGGCCATGGCAGCCAGCCATTAGCCACAGGAGGACCCATGGGAGGGGTGTCACCTTGGTCAGGCAGTTCTCTGTGAAGGTCACAACTGTGAGCTGGGCAGCCTATGTGCCAGCACTGGGGACAGCTGTGTCACCCTAAAGAACCAACCTGCATGGCAGCACTACAGTATCTATCGTACACCAGACAAGCTGCTGGGAATGCAGTGGTCAAAGCTTACACAAACACTTTGGAATATATAATAGAGAAAAAAACTAAAAGTTTTGGATACCAATGATGGTAAAAAGGTATAAAAATTTATAGCAAAATTCAATCTGAAGAGCCTTGGAATCAAGAAATCCATTGTTGTATTCGCAGAGAAGGTCTCTAGGTAAAACACGGCCTACAGAACTGTATTCCTCATTAAGTGATGTTATCAGAATAGCAAATCTAATAAAATCCAAGATGCTATGGTCCCACTTGCTTCTTGCTTTGTGAAAAACATGGAATCAGAATGTCATTTTTGACAAAAGAAGTTATTTTATTTTTATTTTTATTTTAGCGATCTGGTCTTGCACTGTCACCCAGGCTGAGATGCAATGGTTCAAGCACGGCCCATTGCAGCAGCCTCAACCTCCCAGGCTCAGGCGATCCTCCCAACTCAGCCTTCCGAGTACCTGCACACACAGGTGAGTCATCACACTCAGCTAATTTTTTGCATTTTTTGTAGAGATGGGTCTCACTATGTGGCCCAAGCTGGTCTCAAGCCCTTGGCTTCAAGTGATCCTCCCACTGCAACCTCCCAAAGTGTTGGGATTACAGGTAATGAGCCACCATGCCGGTCCCAAGAATTTCTTTTGAGAGATTCAGACTCGCGTTACACATCAAGTGCTGTTACTAACATCAGTTCTCCTGGTGCGCAGTGGAAGCTTGTTTGATTTAATGATCTAGATGAAGTTCATCTCTGGTCATCTGACCTGTCATCTTCAAACAATATTATTCAAAAGTGGAAACTTTTAAATTT
Source organism: Mandrillus leucophaeus (assembly GCF_000951045.1). Classification (NCBI taxonomy): domain Eukaryota; kingdom Metazoa; phylum Chordata; class Mammalia; order Primates; family Cercopithecidae; genus Mandrillus; species Mandrillus leucophaeus. The sequence goes on from NW_012101710.1 coordinate 1,040,844, forward strand.
CCTATTGCAATTTCAAATTGACATGCATTGGCTGTCCAAAGAGTTTTGCAAGAATCTGTGAACAATGCATCATTATTATCATCGTTGTTGTTGTTATTACTTTTGGTGAAGGGGTCTCATTTTGAAGATTGGTTAAAACAGAGGTTATTGGTATCAAAAATGGCCTCTTAAATGACATTTTTGAGCACCTGAGTGAATGCAACAGACCACTGCAAGAGCCTGTGAAAAGCATACGATCTTAGTTCAGGCTGCTATAACAAAAATATCATAGACTGTGTAGCACATAAACAACAAACATTTATTTCTCACAGTTCTGCAAGCTGGGATGGCCAAGATTGAGGCAGATTCAGTGCCTGGTGAGGACCTATTTTCTTAGAGATGGTGCCTTCTAACTGTAATCTCACATGACAGAAGGGACTAGCTAGCTCTCAGAGGTCTCTTTCATAAGGGCACTAAACCCAACCAGCCCTCCAAATCTCATCATCCCCCTCAAAGGCACTATCTACTAACACCATCACCTGGGGACTATAATTTTAACATACATTTTGGAGGGACACTAATATTTAGATCATGGCATATACTAACATGTACGTGTAAAATGTATGGGTTCAAAGCAAAATTTCAACTACATTATGGTGTCAAAAACTGTGAGACATGATCAATTTTGTAATCCTAAGGAAGTCAGTGTTTAAGCAC
>NW_012101710.1:1041589-1042653 GCF_000951045.1 Mandrillus leucophaeus
AAGTCACCACAAGAATAAAACCAGATGTAGGAAATGTTATGTTCACCAATAAAGTTCAAGTTTCTTACTAAAAATCTTAAAAGAGATTTTTGATTTGGAAGTTTCATACAAATTCAGTACTGGATAGTTATGGATTGAAATGTATTTGAAGCATTTCAGTCCACTGCAGTTATTATCATTATGAATTTGTAAACTTTCCCATCTTTAACTAGCAGGAGCCTCTTCAAGTTGGCCTAAGAGTCTTTTTGACAAGCCCACGCTGATAGCTGACAGCGTAGTATCTTTGCTTTTTGGAATGATGAGATGTTCCATCTTATACATTATCCGCTTCTGACCTGCAATCATGTATTTATACAAGAAACTTGCTTATTTTTCTGTTACTAGGAAGCTCAGTGCCACTAGGTTAAGTCTTATTTCCAGGCCTTTTTACATGTAATCCTTTTTTTTAAAAAAAGTAAAATCATTATAGTCCCAATTCAGATTTAAAGTTAAGACTAGGCTGAAAACCTCAGTTCCCAAAGACATGAACATAATCACTTAGTTGCTTTAGCCCCACAAAAATTACAACTGTCTTAAAGACATAAATCTGCCATGCCACTCCCACCAACACTCTGACAGCTGAAAACAGTTGAAAACCTTATTTTCTTTGTCCTTAAGAGTACATCCCACTAGGATGTACAGTGAAAGTTCCATCTTTCAAAGTTACGTGAAATAGTTACTTTCCATATTGTTATGCCAGCAACTCAGTATACAGTTCTGTCCCTGTGCTTAACGTTGCCTTCCATTTCCTAGAATTTCTTTTCCAAAGGCTTAAAAATTAATTTAGTGCTGGCTGAGCATGGTGGCTCATGCCTGTAATCCCAGCACTTTGAGAGGCCAAGGTGGATGGATTGCTTGAGGTCAGGAGTTCAAGACCAGCGCCACCAACATGGTGAAATCCCATCTCTACTAAAGATACAAAAAAAAAAAGCTGGGCATGGTGATGCGTGCCTGTAATCCCAGCTACTCGGGAGGCTGAGGCAGGAGAATCACTTGAACCCAGGAGGCAGAGGCTGCAGTGAGCC
>NW_012101710.1:1042703-1045168 GCF_000951045.1 Mandrillus leucophaeus
AGAACTGTATTCCTCATTAAGTGATGTTATCAGAATAGCAAATCTAATAAAATCCAAGATGCTATGGTCCCACTTGCTTCTTGCTTTGTGAAAAACACGGAATCAGAATGTCATTTTTGACAAAAGAAGTTATTTTATTTTTATTTTTATTTTAGCGATCTGGTCTTGCACTGTCACCCAGGCTGAGATGCAATGGTTCAAGCACGGCCCATTGCAGCAGCCTCAACCTCCCAGGCTCAGGCGATCCTCCCAACTCAGCCTTCCGAGTACCTGCACACACAGGTGAGTCATCACACTCAGCTAATTTTTTGCATTTTTTGTAGAGATGGGTCTCACTATGTGGCCCAAGCTGGTCTCAAGCCCTTGGCTTCAAGTGATCCTCCCACTGCAACCTCCCAAAGTGTTGGGATTACAGGTAATGAGCCACCATGCCGGTCCCAAGAATTTCTTTTGAGAGATTCAGACTCGCGTTACACATCAAGTGCTGTTACTAACATCAGTTCTCCTGGTGCGCAGTGGAAGCTTGTTTGATTTAATGATCTAGATGAAGTTCATCTCTGGTCATCTGACCTGTCATCTTCAAACAATATTATTCAAAAGTGGAAACTTTTAAATTTCCTATTGCAATTTCAAATTGACATGCATTGGCTGTCCAAAGAGTTTTGCAAGAATCTGTGAACAATGCATCATTATTATCATCGTTGTTGTTGTTATTACTTTTGGTGAAGGGGTCTCATTTTGAAGATTGGTTAAAACAGAGGTTATTGGTATCAAAAATGGCCTCTTAAATGACATTTTTGAGCACCTGAGTGAATGCAACAGACCACTGCAAGAGCCTGTGAAAAGCATACGATCTTAGTTCAGGCTGCTATAACAAAAATATCATAGACTGTGTAGCACATAAACAACAAACATTTATTTCTCACAGTTTTGCAAGCTGGGATGGCCAAGATTGAGGCAGATTCAGTGCCTGGTGAGGACCTATTTTCTTAGAGATGGTGCCTTCTAACTGTAATCTCACATGACAGAAGGGACTAGCTAGCTCTCAGAGGTCTCTTTCATAAGGGCACTAAACCCAACCAGCCCTCCAAATCTCATCATCCCCCTCAAAGGCACTATCTACTAACACCATCACCTGGGGACTATAATTTTAACATACATTTTGGAGGGACACTAATATTTAGATCATGGCATATACTAACATGTACGTGTAAAATGTATGGGTTCAAAGCAAAATTTCAACTACATTATGGTGTCAAAAACTGTGAGACATGATCAATTTTGTAATCCTAAGGAAGTCAGTGTTTAAGCACCAAAGAAAAATAATTAAGACTGGTAGAGCAGCATCCATGTAGGTAGATCTACAGAAATGCCCATTATTTTGAAATACCTGATACTAAAAACATTTGATCAGATTCCAAATCCATTCACATGATCACAAAACCCTTCATTACTTTTGTCAAAGAAATAAAATGAAGAACTGTTGACATAAAGAAACACTGTACCCTTATAGTATAATTTAAAGAGACTTAATTATCTGAATTCTAGTTAATGATAAGAAAAAAATTTCTCTCAACTTAGGAAAAAGCAATAAATAATTCCCAGTAATTGTCCTTCCTACTTGGGCAAAGGCTTTCTTGTCAATTGCGGCATTCAAATATTTGAAGAGGTTATCATTAAAAGTCTTGAATGAGCGGGGGAGCAAGATGGCCCAATAGGAACAGTTCCAGCCTCCAGCTCCCAGCGCGAGCAACACATAAGACGGGCAATTTCTGCATTTTCAACTGAGGTACCAGGTTCATCTCACTGGGGAGTACCAGACAATCGGTGCTGGTCAGCTGGTGCAGCCCGACCAGCGAGAGCTGAAACAGGGCAAGGCATCACCTCACCTGGGAAGTGCAAGGGGGAAGGTAATCCCTTTTCCTAGCCAAGGAAAACTAAGACACACAACACCTGGAAAATCGGGTAACTCCCACCCTAATACTGTGCTTTACCAAGGGTCTTAGCAAACAGCACACCAGGAGATTATATCCCACACCTGGCCCAGAAGGTCCCATGCCCACGGAGCCTCCCTCATTGCTAGCACAGCAGTCTGAGATCTAACTGCAAAGTGGCAGCAAGACTGGGGAAGGGGCACCCACCATTGCTGAGGTTTAAGTAGGTAAACAAAGCCTGGGGGAAGCTTGAACTGGGTGGAGCCCACCTCAGCTCAAGGAGGCCTGCCTGTCTCTGTACTCTCCACTTCTGGGTGGAGTCTGACAGCTGTCTGACAGCTTTGAAGAGAGCAGTGGATCTCCCAGCATGGAGGTTGAGATCTGAGAACGGATAGACTGCCTGCTCAAGTGGGTCCCTGACCCGAGTAGCCTAACTGGGAGACATCCCCCACTAGGTGCAGATCGACACCTCACATGGTGGGGTACACCCCTGAGACGAAGCTTTCAGAGCAAGAATCAGACAGCAGCACT
>NW_012101710.1:1050588-1062723 GCF_000951045.1 Mandrillus leucophaeus
CTAGAATTTCTTTTCCAAAGGCTTAAAAATTAATTTAGTGCTGGCTGAGCATGGTGGCTCATGCCTGTAATCCCAGCACTTTGAGAGGCCAAGGTGGATGGATTGCTTGAGGTCAGGAGTTCAAGACCAGCGCCACCAACATGGTGAAATCCCATCTCTACTAAAGATACAAAAAAAAAAAGCTGGGCATGGTGATGCGTGCCTGTAATCCCAGCTACTCGGGAGGCTGAGGCAGGAGAATCACTTGAACCCAGGAGGCAGAGGCTGCAGTGAGCCAAGATCGTGCTGCTACACTCCAACCTGGGCAACACAGCAAGACTCCGTCTCAAAAAAAAATTAATTTAGTGTCACGAATAGATAAAATATATTTACATGCTTTCAAAGCCAATTCTATAAGCAAATATATTCAGAGAATCCTGATTTCTATTTCGGTACCTTCTTTTTCCCTATAGCTCTAGTTCTCTCGTCCTCTTCTTTGCTATTATACATAATATGCCATCGTGTGGCTATACCATGGTCTACTCAGTCGGTCTCTTAATGATGGGCATTTTGGTAGATTCCAGTCTTTTGCTATAACAAATGGTGTTGCAGTGAATCTTCTTCTACCTGTCTCTTTTCATTTGTCTGCAAGTTCATTTCCGGAATAAATTTCTACAAGTCGAGTTGGTGAGTCAGAAGGTAAACAGGTTAACTAGTTACTGCTAAATTGTCTCCCTCTAGGGGCTGCATCAGTTTGTGTTTTAAATAAAAAAGAAGGAGAAACATTTTTAAATGCCGAAGATAATTTTCATTTTGAAATATTTCAAATTTACAAACAATTTTGAATTGTATAAAGACATACAAAAAAAAAAAAACAAAAACAAAAACCTGACAGTGAGCTGCTAACAAGAGCCCCATACCCGCCAAATACTGGAGTATGTACTTCCAAGGACACTCACCAGGTAACCACGATATGGCCATCAAAACCAGGATGTCGGCATTGACACATCACTGCCATCTAATCTACGGTTTCTCCTGTTTCCCCACAATGTCTTCTGTGGTGACAGAATCCCATTTCCATCATATGTTACATTTAGGAATCATGTCTCTTTCGTCTTCTTCAATCTGGAGTAGTTCTTGAATTTCATGACCTTGTCACTTTTGGAGGCTGCAGTCCGATTTCTTGTGCAATAAGTTCATAGTTTGAGTCCATCTGATGTTTCTTTTTAACTCAATTCAGGCTTGCATCGTAAGCAGGAATAGCACAGAGGCGAGGCTGTGTTCTTGTCATCGCATCCTATCCAGTGGTACACAGTTCTGATGTGCCCCATTACTGGGGATGTTAACTGCACCCACTCCCTGCCAGGTTTCTCCAGGGTCAAGTTACTCTCTTTTTTTCCTTTGTGATGTACACTTACTTTGTGAGGAGTATATCCTGTTCCTCATCAAACTTCTCCCACTAATTCTAGCACCCATTGATTGATGTGTTTGGATTGAATAAATTAGGGGTTGTATCATTGCATTCCTAGCAGCAATGAATGACGGTGCCTCTTCCCCCGCCCTGAGCCTCATCAGAGTATTGTCAAACTTCTGAATTTTTATCATATTGATCTGTAAGCAATAGTGTCTCTGTGTACCCTCAGTTTTTATGTGTTATGTGGACAAGGCTGAGCATGTTCTCCTGTGGCTGTGGGCCATGTGCACTTCTGTGAACTCTTGTTTCATATAGCTTGCCCATTTTTCGTCCAATTTTCTTTTTCTTCTCTGTTTTAGAAGCTCTTAATATACAGATATTAACCATTTCTCTGGGATATAAACTGCAAGTATTTCCCCCAATCTGCCATTTATCTTGTTTTCCTTTGCCCATTCTGTTTTTTGCATATGGGATATTTTAGCTTTTTAAAACTTGTAAATAGTCATCAATCTTTTCATTATTGCTTCTAGATTTTGAGTCATCGTTAGACAAGTTTTCCCCACGTTCAGGTTAGAGAGACTAAAACTAGTGTTTTATTCTAGTACTTGTATAGTCTCATATTTTTAATATTGGTTTTTAATATTGATATCTCTGATCCACTTGGAATGTATCCTTGTATATGGCAGTAGGGAATGGATACGGTTTTGCATTTTTTCCATATAGGTACTCACTTATTTCAATAATGCTTATCAAAAAGTCTATTTATTCAGTTATTCAAGATGCCCTCTTATTATACACTAAATTTCCATATCTAATGGGGTCCATTTCTGGGCTTTCTGTTCTGTTCTGTGCATCTTCTAGTTATCCACCAACAGACACACCATTTTAGTTATAGAGCTTTACAGTATGTTTTAATACCTAAAGGAGACTAGTCCACCCTCATTACTTTTATTTCAGAAGTTTCCTGGCTACTTTTGCTCATTCATTTTTATGAATGAATTTTAAATTAACTTTTCTAGCTCTAGAAAAAAATCTGATATATTTTATTGGGGATCATGTGACAATTCTAAATTCACACAAGGAGCACTAACTTCTCTGTGATGTTGAGTCTTCCTGTTCAAGAACATGGTCCATTTGTTTACACCTTCTCTAGTAACTTTCAGGAGCATTTGTAGTTTTCTTCATATGTGTTTGATATACCTTAAGTTTATCCCCAGCTTTCTTTTCTTTTCTAATGTTATTCTACTATTGTAAATGGTATCTTCTCTCTGATTACAACTTCAAGCTGTTTTGTTTGTGCATATGATGTCGGTTTGTTTTTACATGCTGATTTTATAGCTTGCTGGTTTGCCAAATTCTTTATTGTTCGTAGTATTTTCTACATACCAAATATTATTATTTGCAAATACAGATTGTTTAATCACTTCCTTTTTGGGCTTTATACCTCACCTTGCTTTCTCTTGTCTATGGCTGTGGCAAATCTGTCAATTTCAATAATAAAGAGCAGAGGAGACTGTGGACTACCTAATGCTTCTGCCTTCAGCAGGGATGCCTGTAGGGTTTTCACAGTCAAGTAGATGGGGAATGCAGATTTGGGGCTTTGAGGTACACATACAGTTTACCATATTGAATAAATGTCAATACATTTCCATTTTATTATATGTTTGTACTCCAGATGGGTGTTGAATATTGGCAAATGTCAAAACTGCATTCTTAGAATAAATCCCACTTGAATATGATCTACTGTTTTAAATGTACCGTTGGATTTGATAATTTTTATCATTTTAGCATTTCCATCAATTCTCTTAATATAAAACTAATCTGCAACTTACCTGGTGCATTTCTCTGCATTCTTTGGACCTGTTTGGGTTTTCTGTGGCCTAGGACATGATCTATCTATCTATCCAGCTATCTATCTATGTATTTTTTTTTAGGGCGGAGTTTCACTCTGTCGCCCAGGCTGGAGTGCAGTGGCGCTATCTCAGCTCACTGCAACCTCTGCCTCCCAGGTTCAAGTGATTCTCCTGACTCAGCCTCCTGAGTAGCTGGGATTATAGGCATGTGCCACCACGTGTGGCTAATTTTTGCCTTTTTAGAAGAGACAAGGTTTCACCATGTTGGCCAGGCCGGTCTACAACTCCTGACCTCAGGTGATCCACCCACCTTGGCCTCCCAAAGTGCTGGGGAAATGTTTTTATTTTTACAAAGCTAATTAAGTCCATTATATTTATTGATATAATCAATAAATTTCACTTCAGTTCTGTCATATATCTACATATATTTGCCATATCTACATACATTAATATATGTCGACATGTGCCATATCTACATATATTAATATGTAGATATTTGCCATATCGACATATATTAATATGTAGATATTTGCTACACATATAATTACATGTACACTTCTTGACATGCGTAAGTGTGTGTGTCTTTATGTGGTCTTTTTATTTTCTCTCTTTTCTGATATGTTTTAGTAATCGGGAAGGTTTTTGTACTTTTGCTCTAATGTTTATACACACAAAATTCAGATGTTTATACAGACCCTTAGTCCTCTCTTTTTCTGGACACAATCTACTGATTTTCTGTTATGAGTAACATTACCATTGGCTAGTAAACTTTTCTTCTCCTTTCCTGCCTGAAAATTCTGTGATAAAAGATTACAGACTAATAATGTGGCAAAATATACAAGTTCAATTTATAAGTAGTATATTTTGCTGAAATAACTATTTTGGCATTGGATTTTCAATTACATAGAAGTCAATTTTGTCTGGTAACTACATGTATATGTGTATGTGCACGGATGTACAGAAGTATGTGTATATATACATGTACATGCACATATCTATGTATACTTAAATGTATGTTTATATAGACTTGTCTGTGTCCATGTACATGTGTCCACATGCCTGCATGTGTGTGCCTGTGTATATACAGATGCATATGTGTATGTATACATGTATATGTATACTTGTCTGTGTGTGCATGTGTATGAATGTATACACATGTATGGGGCCTACTGTTATGAAACCTGGTCCTTTCTTTGTGTTTATGTAACAAATCTAAGTTTGATGTCTCTGCCTTCATGGAGCTCATAGTGTAGTGGGGGAAGCAGACATTTACGCTTCTGTGTAATAGTGCTACAGTGAGGGTCAGCGTGGAATTCTTTAAAGGAGGCCCTATGGAGGAGACAGTTCCTGAGCCAAAGCTTTAAATATAAGCGAGAACTGCCAGAGGAAACACAGCGGGAAGGCTAGTGCGACCTGGGAACGTGCCAAAGCATGGAGGCAAGCTGGAATATATGCACTCCATTCAGCATCATGGTTTTGTTCTATGAAATTATAATTACCAGAGTTTTGGTGCAGGATGCTTCTTCTGTGAAGCTTCATAGCACCAAGGCACATATGAAAAGCCCGTTGATGGTGTCCAGATAGAGTTATGCAGACTGGAGGAGAAGGTGCCCCAGGGGCCCTCCAAGGTCATGGCATGTGCCAACTTGCTGGGCAGGAGTCCTGTCACCTCACCCAAGCCTGCGACCTGTCAACTGCTGCCAGCAAAACTTCTTGGACCCAATTTTCCTGCTCCTCACATCAACCCGTGCTGGGTGTACCTAGTAAGGAGGATTTCCCTTATGCCAAACCAAAACCTTTCTTTCGGCAACTTCTGCCCTTTGGTTCCCCTCTGTCTTCTGCGTAAGCTGTTTTCGTACACATATATAGCTGTCACACTATTTGAATGTCACAAAAATATCCAACAGGACTTGACTACGACAGGCGGAACAAATGCCTTGGTTCTCTCTCTGTGGCTCACACGATGAGACAGACGGAGCACTGCCCCTCTGGTTGTGCGCCTCGGAGGGCCCTGAGTTTTCCCACTTCCCCTGGTGGCCAGGCACCCGGAGCCGATGCTTGGCGTGCATCTAGCCAGCACAGGGCTGCATGCTGCTGCCATTTGCCTCGATCTGGAAACCTGTCATCCACAGAGTTTAAATCATGGTCCTGGCTCTCTCTGGGTGTAAACCCCAAGTGTTTTATGGTAACTGGTGGCAAGTCATGTCTCCCTATCCTGCTGTCATGTGAGGGGTTGGTGTATCTGAGTGCAGCATGTTGGCTTATCCTTTCTACGTTTCAGTTTGTTGATTCCAACCACCGATCTAACAAAGCAATTTATTTTTGATTTCTGATTCTGGGGCAGAATTGATGAATTACCCCCTCAGTTGTGATACCTGCATATTTGATAGGGATGCCATCTCCATTTGTTCCAAGTCACAGACAGTACTGACCAGGAGAAGCCCAGCATGCTGGAGTTTGATGGAGTCACCCTCCAAGTGGTGGCTGATCAAGTAAATCACACTGTTTGGGCATAGCTCAATCCTCACCCTGTGTGGGTGGTGTGAGTAGGAATCCATGTAATTACCTCTCACCCAATTCATATTTCTCATGTTATCTACAAGGTGCTTACTGAATGAATGAGTGAACAGAAGAAAATCGGCAGGGCATGGTGGCTCACGCCTTTAATCTCAGCACTTTGGGAGGCCCAGGTGTGCAGACCACTTGAGGTCAGAAGTTCAAGCTGCCCAACATGGTGAAATCCTGTCTCTGCTAAAAAAAACAAAAATATGCTAGGTGTGGTGGTGCATGCCCGTAATCCCAGCTACTCGGGAGGCTGAGGCACGAGAATTGCTACAACCCAAGAGGTGGATGATGCAGTGAGCCGAGATCGTGCCACTGCACTCCCGCCTGGATGACAGAGTGAGACTTCTCCACAAAATAAATAAATAAATAAAATAATAAATTAAAAAAAATAAAGAAAATCAAGCTACAGGATGAATACGGTATTTAGGTCTATCAATTCACTGACCCCCCTGAAAAGGAAGCGGGGTTGGTAGAACGTGCCTCACTCTGAGAGGACCCGACATGACCCCTGGTGATGGCTTCCTGGGAATCACAGGGTTGTGCTTCTCTTGGCGTCCTCCTTTTACGTGAACCTGGAGTCCTGTCCCCATCAAGTGTTGCAGAGTTCCATCCAAGAATTTCCTCTCCACCCCTCATCTTCCAACAGGGTTTCTGCTGAATGGACTCTTCTTCTCCTTTTTGAGATGAACCCCATCCCAAGTCAGAACAAAATCCCATGTTCTAACAAAATTCCCATTCATCTTGACAGGGAGCCGATCAAAACCAGAAGAAAAGGGTTACTCGACCGGAACTCAGTGTGGCCAATGAGACCGTCCCAGCCTCTGTTCCAAAGGGCTGGAGGTGGCAACGTGGGACATAGAGTGTTACGAAATTCTCGTCTCCTCCAAACGTGTGTTTCCACTGGTTCACCTCGCTCCCAACAGCTTAGTCCTCTTATGTAGATAATGTGTCATCACCCATATCCACCTTTTTTCCAAAGTCATGACCTTTATTTTAAGGAGACTCCAGCCTCCCACCCAACCACCAGAGTTTCTTGAAACACAGTTGAGGTTTCTTCTGAGAGATCTGCCTGCACACGTGGTGATGTCACATGTCACATGCTGTGGTTCCCGGGGACTGTTGCTTATTGTTTCTCTCCAGGAGCCTGGACTGATCTCCACGGGCACAAGCCCTCCGCTATGACAGCTGGTGGGGCTCATGGTTATCAGTCCTTGGTATTACATTCTTCTACCTATCAATGCCTAAAGAAGGTTCCCAAATTAGAGTGGGCGTTAGAATCACCTGGAGGGCATGTCGAAACACATACGGTAAGAGCTTCTGATTCAGTGGGTCTGGAGTAAGGCCCGAGAATTTGTATTTCTAACAAGTTCCTAGGAGATGTTGATGCCGTGGGTCCACAGACCATCTCTGAGAACTACCACTGACAATTTGTTTTTCTACTTATTTTCTCTTCCCTTCCTTCCTCCTCCCCTTCTTACCTAATTGCCTACCTTCCTCCCTGCTCCTTTCTTTCTTCCCCCCTCTCTCCTTCCCCTCCTCCATTCTTCCCTTGCTTGTTGCTTTTATTCTATCTAGATCCTAATTAATTGGTTGATAGAAACCCCCTACTCTCGTCCCCACAAGCCCCTTCTCCCACTTCTCCTCTCCTCCCCCAGGACCATGTGCTGCCGGTTGAAGCCTGTGACTATGTCAGGCAGGTATTTTCCCTGCTGCTAAAAAGAGAGACACACATTTTTATTTTTGATATTTAAGTCAAATGATGCGATGAAATTAATATAAAGCTTATTTGCAACACCCCTGAGTAAAGATAGTTACTATTCATCTTCTCTTCCATCTACATAAATGGAGAAAGAGTTGAAAACAATGGTTAATCCGAGGAAACCTGTGCTGAGCATGGAGTTCTAGGATGTTTTGGAGATTTGCAACATGTCAAATAAAATTAATAAATTGATATTAGGAGGTGCTGGGAGAGCAATTCATGGGCCCTCCTGGGCCAGGTGGCTGTGAATATCCAGGCCTCTGTGGTAAGAAATGAGCGATTTCTACATCCTATTAGTATCCCTACGGGACTGTGTAGACCCCACCTAAACATGCTAAGGAGCCCACTGAGAATGCTGTAAAATCAGCTGGATTTAGCACAGAAGGAAATCAGAGTGCACTGTCCGATATTCTAACAAGCCTAGTTGTATTTACTAAAGCAACACCACCTTCCCTGTTATAGATAAACCGTGAAATCTCAGTGTCTTTACACAGTGAAATTTCATTATCCATGATCCTCAGGTGCAGTATCAGTTCACCTGGGTGCTGGGCAGCCTTCACTGGACCATTCAGGGCCCACCTGCTGGCTCCGATCTCCTCTAGCAGGCCAGGAGCTGGGAGCCGAGCCACCAGCAAGGGAGCTGCTTTTACCTCATGACACAAGAAGCACAAATTTTCGTATCCTTGCCACAATGGCACGCCCCGTTTTTCATGATCCCAAATGTGTATGATTTCAAATATGAGGGACTGATGCATCTATCCAGTATGTAGCAGGGATTCACAGGTGTCCATTTCTCCAGGTTACCTCATAGAATTAAATGTATACGCCTGTCAAACCAGGGAGCAGAGAGCTCATTACCTGGTAGAATCACTGGCCACACACCACTGGGTGGGTGTATATATTACCGTTTGTGTGCCGGGTGTTATCATTAATTCCAGATTGCTATGGGCCACGGCTGAGTTCTTGTGTTGTTATGGTTCTTGCAGTTTTGATACACCTGAAGGTTCTCACTGCATTAAACATTTCTACCGCATTATTAGGTTGACAAACCTTTGACAAATAAGCTCGAGTATCTTTTCTGATGGCCTTCAGAAGAAAATACTTTAACACTTAAAAAGTTTCGTGTGTCCCTTTCTGAACTTATTTTTTTCCAAATCTTTACTTGCCAGGCAATGAGGAGAAGCATTTGGGGCCAGTGTTTAGGCTGGGGTGGGGGCACAGCACGTGGGGAGAGCCCGCAGGCCCTGGCAGGCTGTCTGTACACCGGGTCCTCGTGAACCCAGTCCTCTGACTCTGAAGTCAGTTGGGAACAAGATGTTATTCCTATTCACAAAATACCAGTTTAATTCCTAAAACATATCTTCACTCGTGCCAAACACTGAGCTTCTAAAACACAGGCCCAAGGCCGCCGAGGGTGGAAGCTCTGGCCACTCGCTCGGGCTCTGGCCAACTTGGTGTCTCCTCCTCTTCCTCTCCCAACCACCGCTTCCCACGCACCTATCTGCATGCATTCTCCACGTCTGAAAATTGCACATTTGTGGTTTCTCTTCCACTCGTCCCACAACCAGCTCTCCTCTCCAGCCATGGGGCAAGTGGCCTTTCCACACTGCACGGGGACTGAGGACCAGTGCTGCGGCCTAGCATGTCCAGGGTGAGCGGCATACCTCCCCAACACTGGGGATGCATTCGTGGGCCTAATTTCCCCATGCACCTTCTAGACTGCAGTCCCAGATGCAGCATTTCCAGCAGGGGAGAGGGAGAAAAGATTCTGCATTTAGGCTCCTGAGCAAAGCCAGGCTCAGCATGGGCGACACCCAGGAAGGGCCGCTGTCGGACATCACGACGCAGAAAGACAGGAAGGCCAAACCACACGTGACAGGGCGCGGGACTGCTTTCTTCCGAGATTTCCAGACAGCAAGTGTCAGGGCAGAAGGCAGGCTGTGGTGCTGAAGACGGAGATAAAGCTGGTGCAGCACCGGGTGTTGAAACAGGAACAATAAGTCCTGTGTTTTCGATCAGACATCTATTTGTGCTTTGTTTACCTATAGGTCAGGCATTGTGCTTGGATACGGGGATACAGATATGAAAAAGACGAATCAGACACAGCCCCTGCCCTCACAGGGTTCCTAGGCTAGCAGGAAAGGCCTGCGAGTCACAAAATAAGGTGATGCTCACAGTAACTTAGATCGCTTTATTTTTCCACATGTCCTCTAGTGGCAGGTGAAGGGCAAGTCCCAGTAACCCCTTCTTTGTGTGCACAGGGGTGATCTGCATGGATACAAATGCTAAATCCCACCCTCCCCGCTCCACCCCAGGCCTCCGCTCTGTGCCTTGGCCGGCGGCCCTGCTCACACCCTCACTGAGACCCCTGTCTGTCTTTACAGTTGGAGGGACAAGACAGGCTTCACAGCCCAGACCCTGATGAATCCTCTGTTCGGCGGAGGCTTTTTCTGACAGGGAGGCAAGAATCAGTCAAACCAAACGGCCTGTATTGCTGGAATTCAGGATTTTTCAAATTGTAGGTCACGAATGCACTCGTGGATAGGGAAATCAATTCCGTGGTCGCAGCAGCATTGTTTTAAAGAATGAAACAGAACGGAATAGAACGGAAAATACCAAAGTACATCATACACTGGGAGAGTCACTATTGTTCCATGGACACTCTGTTTCTGTGTGTGTGTATGTGTGTGTGTGTGTGTGCTGGGTTTCAATGCGAAACAGAGTTTACATTGTGCACTGCAGTCCGAAGTGCCCAGAAACCACTGCCAACCCACCCTACGTGGCAGCAGAGTGAGAGGCGTGCCCACGTCTTTTCTATTCCACATACACATGGCTGTAGGAATCTGGAAGCCATTTTTCACCTGGCCTGATACATACAGAATGAAAAAAACAAAACATAAATGGTAGTGATGGCAGATGATAGCCTGGGCTTGGGAGCCCAGCAGACCTAGGCTTCGGTCCTGGCATTCCTCAGCATTGCCCAGCTGTATCACCTTGGCAGAGTGAGTTACCACTCTGAGATTCCATTTTTGCCTCCGTCCAGTAGGGATATGATGCTTATCTTGTGTGACCCCCAGGGATGAACAGAGTAAGACGGTGAGTGTAAGGATGCGGTACAGCATGGTGAAGGCTGGTACACGGTGGCTTCCCCTAAAGTGCGAGCTTCCTGTCCTTTCCTTTCCTGTAGGTTCTAAAAGACCAAAGGACGCCCACCCCAATGGAACATCCCGTATCTATTTTGTTCAGTTTTCACTTAGTGTTTTAGGCAATGCTGGGAGAATCTGAAACATTGTCCTATTCTGCAGGTACAGTCTGAGGTCTAGAAAGTCATAGGGATTGAGAAACAAATCTTTTGTGCAATGTCATTTAATGCCACATTGAGAATTTCCCAAGAGGAGATAAGAATGGGGCTTGTAAACAGAGTGCTCATTTATAATCCTTACTTTAGAAAACCTTTCAAAGCCCTAGTGAACATTTAGGAGCTTTTACTAATGTTTTAGAAATGTGGATAACCAAATGTTTTTCCCATTTCTTTTAAAATATGAAATATTTCTCTTTCATTACAAGGTAATGTTCTGAAACCAGAATAAATCATTATAGCACAAATATACCTGTTACAAGAAGGAAAATGATAAAGAAATAAAGCCAGAAAAAAAAAAAAAGGAAAATCTTGGTGTGCTCAGAATGATGATGATTTATAGCATAATTTGTCTTTGGACCCCTTGTAGAAAAACCAACATCTGCGTTTTAATGGATGAATTTTAAAAATGGATAGAAGGAGTTTGCTAATCCATACGGGCTTCTTTTAGGACAAAACTGTGATCAATTACATTTCATATCCTGGCAGTGTCTAGTATTCCACACTCAGGTTCACCTGAAAACTTCACAGCCACATTCTTTCTTCCTGTGTCTTTCATCATTATTTGAACAATTTCTAACAAAAACTGAATTTGTGAGCCAAACAGCAAGTCAGCATAGAACATGAACTACTGATTGCTTCAAATGACTACAGTACTCTCCCTCCCAAGCTACATTATTAGAAAGTTGCTGAAGTAAACACTGGCAGTAAGAAAAATGTTTCTAATTATATTGGGCACTCAGTTATACCCAACTCACACTCTACAGAATTTTTTCCACGCGAAACCAAAAGCATATTGATTTCTGAGTATATTTCAGTTATTTAAATTTAAAATTCTCGAGTAAATTTCAGTTATTTTCCATTTCATCGTGGGTAATCATCATGGAAATGTGACATGCGGAACTGAGTCTGTCGGAGTTTCAGGCCATAGCTTCTGTGGCAGCGCCAACCTTTCCTCTCACCCTTCAGAAAGTTCACTTGGCTGAAACTGTATTAGAGCTTTGTTGCTCAATTTGTAAGTTAATATGTCCCATTTTAAAATGCCTTGAGCGGAAAAGGTCATGGAAGCACTGTTAATAAAATCTATTAAATGGGATTGGCCGACAAGATAATGGGGGATGGTGGATGAAGGGGGATAAGAAAAGTCAGGAAAGTTAGAAAGTTTATATTAAGTAATCCCCATGTATCCAAGGTGCTAGCCCATGCC
>NW_012101710.1:1064508-1098229 GCF_000951045.1 Mandrillus leucophaeus
GATGTGAGAGAAGTGAAAACACAGCTCCACCCTGTTTAAGCTCCTGTCACTGTGGGTCTGTTGTGAGCAGCCAGACACCATTCCAAAGCCACACACACAGCTGCAAACTCTGAGGTACTGCCGCCACGTGGGTCACAGGGAGAGCCTCTTTAGGCACAGCCTTGTGTCCACAGCCCGCTCCTCTGGGTATTAACTCAGGACTCTTCAAAGCACGCCCAGTACCCCGATCTGCAGATAACCGAGGGGTGACCGTGCATGAGTGAGGCTGATCTCTCTTCTACTTCCTGCTCTTATTTCATGAATGTCAGTCTCGCCTCTGGGGCCAGACTGCAGGTCCCCAAGGATGATGACACACCAGATATCTTCCCTACCCTCGGGGTCAGGGCCTGTCCCACAGCTCCACGCACACCGCAGGCACTCACATCAAATCTTGAGTGTCTGGGTTTGATTTTACTGTCAGCAGGGAGATGGCCCCCAGGTCTCTACCTGTGTGATGGCCCCTGTGGAAGCATTCAAATACTCTAGTGTGATGTAGCGTCATCACAGTGGAAAAGCGAAAACAGACGAAGCCACACTGCCCGCATGTGTGTGATGTCTCCTCGTTTTCAAAGCCTTTTCTCATGTAGTATCTCATCTTCTCTTCACAGTGCTCTTTGAGTCAGGACAGGTGTAAATGCCACAGTTTTACACATGAAAACTAGAGGCGCAGAATGGCACAGGTGCTTCTTGAAGGCACATTAGTAGTAAACACGGAGTGAGGCCTGGATGGACTCCCGGGAAGGGCTCTTTCTGGGGCTCACGTATCCAGAAAGATGTGTGAATATATACGTGTGTGTGAAACACGTTGCGCTCACTGCGCCCCTACCACTGTCCCCCTGATGCATTCACGGTCCCTCTTGTCACTCTGCTTCCTCATGTGCCACCTTTTAGGCAGATCCCTTTCCATCCCATTCATTGCGTCTTCCCCTCCAGAGCCAGGCAAGCATTGCCCCCATCTTCCCTTCCCTTCCCTTCCAGACTGGTGGTCTGACATCCTCCCCTAGCCATGTCCTGTCACAGACAGGAACGTGGATTTGGGACAGAATTCATACCCTCGCTTCATTCTGTTCAGGGGCGATGTGGCTGGCTGGGAGGTCCTTGAATAGCGCTGAGGGATAAGTGCAGTTACACCGAGGCATCGAGGCTGTGCAGCCAGCGGAGCCAGCCCTGTCCACTAGACCATGGGCCACCCCCTCCTGCTGCCTGCCACATGCCTGATCCCAGCCACATCCAAGGGACAGTGTCCTAATGCTCTGGTAAGTGTTATCATCCCCAATTTATCCTGGGACTCAAGCATGTCCCTCGAACAAAGAAGGGTCAGGTGGGTGGTGCCCGGCGTCTCCGAGGCTGTCACAAGCCTGAGATGTTTGTCCTAGTGGCTGAGGAATAAGTTTAGGGTTGGAGCCAGGGTCTGGAAGAAAAGTATGACACGACCTGCCCAATCCCAGCAAGCTCTGGGGAGATTCCCCAGGGGCATTTACCATCCCACTGAGCACACGGGAGTCCGAAACATCCAGAGAGGGAGGGCTGAGTCCTTCAAAGGGAGGACAGGCCCACCTGCGTTTCCACACTGGGCTTAGAAGGGAAGAAGGTAGGGCCATCCACTTCCATACGAGGGTGCCGCTGGGAGTGCCGAGGCGGAAGACATGAAGAAGACACGAAGACAGGAATTACGACTGTGTCTGCTGGGTGCCCCGAGACCCATGAGGGGCTCTGTATGTCAACCCTCAATGTCAAACACCCAAGCAAGGGAAGCATGGTGCTGCCACAGAAGCCAAGCTGCAGACGGGAAACTGCACGTACAGCATTAGTTACAAATGTTCACTCATGAATAGTGTTTTTTTTTTTTTTTTTTTAAAGTATAGATGATGAACCAGATTTGGACTAATCGAAGTCAGGTTCTCATCACATACGGGAAAAAGTTCATTCCCAGAGCAAAGCATAATTTAGTAATTTCCCTATCCAGAAGACTACTTGGACATGGAGGTGAGAACCCACCTACTGTGCCACCATCTTAGGGGGAACCCTGCACCCTAGCCCACCAGTCTAAGCACAATCCCTCATCAACCAGGCTGAAATCTCCTCTCAAGTCCTAGTGACATTAGAGGCAGCCGATGTCACTCAGAGAACAGCGGCCTTGTCTCGGAAGCCTGGATGTCAGTGCTGGTTCTGCCTTTGTGGGCTGTGTGATTTCAGACCAACTAAAATCCAACTAGCTAATGTTCAGCTTCCTATGAACAGGTGCCTGAAAATGAAACTTGCCCTGCTCTTTCCTATAAACTGTTCACACTTTGAGGAAGGGTCTGGGCTCCGTTCCTGTTTTTATACCCAGCCCTCTTGTACAGGAGGTACTGGGAGGTGCTTGTGGGGCCAAATTGCATTCATTTACAGGGTTGCTGGAAGGCACGACCCCAGAATCCATGCGAGCTGTTTTGAAAACGATGGCGTCCCACCCAAACTCACATCCCTATCTCTTCTCATTGCCAGCCTTCGGAGCTGGGGGACACTCATCACTTCATTTTTTTGTCTCTGGAGTCCCTGCTGCCATTCTCCGCTCCCTGCCTCCCACCTTCCCTGCACACCCACGCACAGATTCCGCCTCCTAATGTAGCATTTTGCTCATGTCACTCACAGATCTTAAGCCTTTCATGGTTCCCCAATGCCAACTGAATAAAAGCCAGAGTCCAAAGCCTCAAAGGCCTTCTCAATTAGGTGGAGATCCGCTTCCCTCTGCCCCATGCAGAACTCAAATGCACCGGAAATAAAATGAAACAGTCATGGTTAATAGTAACAAGGGATTACTAATAGCGATAGGAGTCTTTTTAAGTGTTTCTACATTTATTGTTATTTGATTAAATAGACTAAAGCGAACATTAACTGTCCAGGTTTTCAGCCATTTTCCTTCTCGAATGAGTAATCAAGATTTACTTGCACAAGAACAGGTCCTTCCTGGCTGTCCTGCATTTTAAATATTTCTGCTAGTCACTGTGCAGGCAGAACTGACTGCACTTAATTTATAAAGGAGGATTTATGGACTTACAGATGACAACAGACAGCCAATCAATACGGGATGATAATAACAGCATGTAATATCAAGGAACATTAGGTCTTGATATTGGCATGATTTGGGGAGAGAAGTGGTCAGTCAGAAACCTTATCATTTGAAAAAGGTCAAGGTCTGGTAGCAATAAAAATGCCTAAGCAAATAAAATCACACCTGTGAATCAGGCGAGGGCATAAATCGCAGAGTGAAAAAGGGTTTTAGACTCGGTAGAAAAATGACTTCCCTGGGCAAGGATTTGGGTTGCTGTGGGACAAATGAGGCTGCGTTGGGAAAGGGTCTATTTATTCCTGCTAAGAGCAGTAACAGTGAAATGCAGATGCGGAGACCTCCCAACACTCGCTCCTCCTGGGGCTGAGATCTGAATCCTTCAGAAAACAGCGGAGGAACCAGATGCTGTGGAAGGCCTGCCATGCCACGCCCGGGCCTCACCACGTGTATTTAAGAACCACTGGCTTTATGACGTTTATGTCTGGTCATTTTTTCCAGGGGTGGGGGCGGTTTTTATTGACCTAGTAGATTGTTTGCTTGTGTAACTGGAAAGGGCAACCAAAGAAAGTAGCAAGTTGCAAATCCGATGACCAATAATCACGTTCCATTGTTAAAAATAAAACTGTGAATCATCACCGTGCTCTTTGAAAAATGCTCACAGTGTCACACAGAACTCCACAGCCAACTTTCCTTCGAAAATCTACAATCAATCCATTTAGAACAATCTAGTTCCACAGGCTTTTCAAGACTAGATGCACCCACTAAAGGGCATGTACAGAAACTCCTGAGTCCCTGAAAAAGCAGTTGGAATAGCATTTGTCTCCCGTCTACGGTTCTGCTTTCGTTGAGGAATAGTTAGAGAGATCCCATTAAATATGTGATGAATTTTCTTGTAAACGCTCCCTAGGGGACTGAATTCTCTGTTTTTCTTTCTAACATACTCCAATCAAACTTTGCAAATCCCATTCCCCAGCAAAGATCCCACCACCTCGTGGTTTTGGAGACAAGCTTACCTCCCTGCAAGGTGTATTCGGTCACGGCTCTGCTGAAGACGCCCAGGCCGGCCCCGTTGTACGCTGCCACCTGTATCTCATACTGTGTCCAGATGATCAGGTCTGTCACCAGGCAGTAGTTCACCTCCGGGCTGGTGATGTTCCGCTGCTGGTACTCTCCGGGAAGGCCAGCCAGGCGGTACCTGTGCCACGAAGGAAGCCCATCACCATCAGGAAATAACCGAACCCGGGAAGTGTGTTTACCCACGGTTATTCCTCAGGGTGACGGGGAAATGGAAGTAAATAAACAAGAGCAGAGCTGAGAGGTCAGCCCGAAACAATACTATTTCCTAACTCAATGATTTTGAAAAGTGTGCTCTAATCTCACAGTAATTATAAGCTCAACGCAAAATGGAACTGACATTTCAACTACATTACGGTTAAGAAAAAATTACAGCTTTTTACATGTAACTCGTCTAGGGACTACAGTGACTTAGGACCAAAAATTCCAGACATGATTTCCGTCGGGGAGTTGCTGTAAATCAGTTTGAGAAACACTTTCCTCTTGTGAGTCTGAACGTGGGGAGACTTCCAGAACCGGGCGGCACACGGTCTCGTGGTCTCCAGGGACAGAGCTCCAGAACCGGGCGGCACACAGTCTCGTGGTCTGCAGGGACAGAGCTCCAGAACCGGGCGGCACACGGTCTCGTGGTCTCCAGGGACAGAGCTCCAGAAGCGGGCGGCACACGGTCTCGTGGTCTCCAGGGACAGAGCTCCGGAACCGGGCGGCACACGGTCTCGTGGTCTCCAGGGACAGAGTTCCAGAAGCGGGTGGCACACGGTCTCATGGTCTCCAGGGACAGAGCTCCGGAAGCGGGCGGCCCACGGTCTGGTGGTCTCCAGGGACAGAGCTCCGGAACCGGGCGGCACACGGTCTGGTGGTCTCCAGGGACAGAGCTCCGGAACCGGGCGGCACACGGTCTCGTGGTCTCCAGGGACAGAGCTCCGGAACCGGGTGGCACACGGTCTCGTGGTCTCCAGGGACAGAGCTCCAGAAGCGGGCGGCACACCGTCTCGTGGTCTCCAGGGACAGAGTTCCATTTAGGAATTGCGGGTTTGTCCAAGTGCATCCCAGAACTGGAATAAGCGGCTTTGAAAAGGTGTTGAAACTTCTAAAATACCAGTGCAGTGCTGAGTATGACAAACTGCTTTGTAGAAGACCTCTGTGGGCGCTTGGGTACTACGTTCTGAGTGTACGAAAGGCGGAAATTTCAAGTAGTGCTTATAAAAGAGAAGACAATATACACAACTCAGGACTTAGGATGTATAAATTAGGAAACTGTTGTGTGTACTGTGAGAAGATCTGTCATCGTATTATTTTGATTGCAAACGTTTCTCCATGATTTGGTCTATAGAAGTTAATGCACTGAACTGACTCAGGTAATTTACTGAGCCTTCCTGGATCAGCACCCCTGGGTAAACCCAGTAGGAGTGACTGCCCTGTCATCCTGCAGCTTCCAAGAGCCTCTGATTTCTATCCCAGAAGTGGCTTCTGCCTCACAGTCCCACACTTGAGTGGCAGCAAATCTGCTGGCTTTTCACGGTGTGTGGAAATCTTCAGGCTCCTGCAGGATGCTGATCTCTGAGCTCGGTGGCTCTGCAGTTTCCATGTCCATTACCTATGTGGTCCCATGGGGGCAGGGCACCTGAGCACGAAGGGGAAGGAGCCAAGACGACACGCGTGGACCGGAACATCAGTAAGGCTGCTGACATCGAAGCAGAGAAGAAACCCAGAAATTCAGGCCCTAAAATGTAAAATAACTTTCCCAAGAGAAGGACGGCTTGAAAATCAGGAGTTTCAGAGAGCATCCTCTCGTTCCCTCTTGCTGCCGACCATGTGCACTTGGTGGGGCCTGTTTGATAGAAAACAAATGATCAAAAGCAGATGTCCCTTGAATAGCAAGAAGGTACCGGGCTGCCTTCTGTCTCTTGCCTGAAAGGAGCAAGTGGCCCCTGGGCTTGCCTGGTGGGAGACTCAGGGACGGGACGGCCTTATTCCGTGATGGGCAAAAATGAAAGTCAAGTTATCAAACCACGTTTTGGCTTCATAATGTGTCCACCTCTGACTCCTTTACTGAACGACCTGCACCAACCAAGTACACGTGCAATTCCCAGGGGGTGTTCAGGTCGCCGACATAGCACGATGGTCCTCAAGGCAGTGGGCCAGTGGGAGAAAGGCTTGGCATGGATTCACCTGTGTGACAGGCATTTCCACTTACATTCACCATCTACAAAAGATGAACTCTTGAAACAAATGTGACTGAGACAGCCATTTGGGAAAAGGTAGAAACTGGCTCCGTGCCCACACCATGCACCTGAGTAGCCTGGGCATGGTGGCCCCAAGCACCGTCTGTAATCACTACGACAGAACGAGGATGGCCCTTGAGAAGGATTCCTTGTGTGGACCCAACGCTACACAATGCACAGTCCAGGGAAGAGCCGAGGAACCAGCATCGGAAGACTTTGCTCAACAACCACTCAGGAGCTGGGTGGTGTTGGGAAAATTCCAAACTTCTCCGAGCCTTGGTTTCCACCTCTTTAAGGTGGGAATGACGGTAGCATTTCCATGCTTGTTGCAAGAGTCAAAGGAGACACTGAATGTACAAGAGATGTGAAGGTGTAAAGCACTCCCTAAATATATATATATTTTTAAACACGGCTCTTCTACTGAGAAGTATGGAAGAGATAACTGTGAGTTATAAGAAACTACACCTGCATGAGCCACCCATCTTCTCCGGGACCACTCTTTATACCACTGTGAAAAACAAACTGCAGACTTCACATCTTCCGAAGAGCCTGTGCTCCCCTCCGGAACAGGCATGTTGGCCCGTTCTGACCAGTGGCTCCGACTGCTTTTGTAATAGTCACAGGATGTGTAAGAAGGTCACAATTAATAACGGAAGTGCAGGGCAGCCTCCTCTTGCTGGTAGGATATGTTGCCCAGGAGACCATCTCAGCTAGAACAAGATGATTTTTTATACAGAAATAAACAGGAGAATGTTTTTAAAGGACATAACCCCTATGCTCCTCTCAAAGAAACACCCTGCCTATTATTATAAATATTTTATTACTGCACACGCATCCTAACTACTTCTTATGGCTGGAGCCACGGAAGTGATTTATTTCTCTTTGCTTTCCTTGCATTGTGCCTCGGATCTGACACAGAGGCTGTGCCCTGGAGGATACACACTCACAAACAGAGAGCTGATGTGCAGACTGGAGGATTATACGGAAATGTTTCTAAGCTAATTCATTTTGGCATGGCTCTTTAATTTCTGAAAACTTTGATATTCACAGGCCTAGGGTAGTGCACACCCTCATCTTAGGGCTTTTTGGATTTAAGCTCCCGCAAATACAGAAGATGCCCTCATCCCTAGCACCCAACTCTACTGACCCCATCACAGAAAATCCTTTTAACGGTAGTAATCCCGCAAAATAGAGAAATGTGCAGTCCCTGACGTGGCCTCGTAACATCAGAGAGATTTTATTAAACTCTGTGCTCTGGGCCTGGTTGTGTGGGATGACTTTTAAAGTCATTACTTGACAGCTTCAGCCTAAGGAAACTCTTTCTGCACGTGCTGAAGAAAGGCAGAGACAGAGGGATGACAAGCCTGTGCAGCTGGGTAGAGAGGGCAGCCAATTATTCTCATTAGTGGATGGGTGCAGAACGAGAAGGAATGGCTAAGGCAGGGGCAAGAGCAGCAGTGCCACAGGAGCCCTTGGCCTCAGGCAGGCGGCGGGGACACGGGGCTATTTTCTGGAACGGAAGAGGTCAGGCAATTAGGAACTGTCCCAGGGGATTAACAGGAACTAGAGCCCACGGCCCTTACCCCAAGGGGACAGAACTGCAAGTTCCTCTTCCCCCTTCTTTGAAATGAGGAAGGACAGTTGGAGCCTGGAGACAAAAGGGACCTTGCTATTGATTGGAGCTCTTTGTGTACCCCTGGGGATAGCCCATTTAAACCACTTCAGGTGGGTCACCGTCTGGCTTACATTTAGAAGAGAATCTCAACACTGGAGGAAAAACTTGAAAACAGTGGCAAATTGATTTTGACAGGCAAATATTCCAGGCATATAGAAAAACACATATTAAATGATGAATGGATGACTACACACACACACACACACACACACACATATATATGGAAGGTGTTGCCCTTCATACACAAGGATAATGAAGCTGAAGACGCAGCATTTCCCAATTTCTTACATTTATCTAAGAAATTAAATCTGTCTGCTGATGACCTTTGTTAGCCACTATTTACTGATCAGACACTTGGAACAAGCCCAGAAAGGGAATAAGGGGATACCTACTGTTCTTGCCCCAGTAACACTGGCAAAATTAACAAATCTGTCCACAGTGCTGCAATCTATTAGAAGAGATTTAATAATTATCATGCAATTCTGCTTTACTATTACTTGTGTCAACAGACCACTGCGAATATCACGTTCAGGGCAATTTTAAAATTAGCAGTTTTGGCAAAGGAGGTTTCTTTTCTCAAACACAGACAAGTTCAGATACAGTGTTCCCAACAATTCTAGAAGCCTAACTGTCCTTTATAAAGCAAAGATAGCACCCTGGCTGCCCTTCAGCCACATCTGGCCCGCAGAAGTGTGCGTTAGCCCTGCCCTTTGTTTCCAAATATATTGATTTCATTCCCAACATCTAAAAGTTGTGAGGTTTCAGGTACAAAGGTAGATTTTTTAATTTCTGGAAATACTAGAAGATCTGGCATTAGTGAACAACACACCAGCATGGTGACAACTGGCTAATAACTACATCAAATTAATTATTCTTAATTTAAAATTACTGTATTGAACAACACATGCCCTTGGCTGAACACTTAAATGGAATCAAAAGACTCACAATGAGGCCAGATGTGGTGGTTCATGCCTGTAATCCCAGCACTTTGGGAGGTTGAGAGGGACAGATCACCTCAGGTCAGGAGTTTGAGACCAGCTTGGTCAACATGGTGAAACGCTGTCTCTACTAAAAATACAAAAATTAGCCAGGTGTGGTGGCACATGCCTGTAATCCCAGCTACTTGGGAGGCTGAGGCAGGAGAATCGCTTGAACCCAGGAGGCGGAGGTTTCAGTGAGCCAAGATCGTGCCACTGCACTCCAGCCTGGGCGACAAGAGTGAAACTCCATCTCAAAAAAAAAGCACAATGAGTATTATACCTTGCTTCCAACCCCTAATACTCCCTCCATTCTCCTGCCAAAATGCTACCCCGACACCAGTTTTGTGTGTGCCATTTATGGTCGAATATGCACAGAACGTCTCTGTAAGGCTGCTCACGCTGGTCTGTGCATTCCAGTTTGCCACAGTCTCCACCACTCCCTAACATCTCACACCTGGTCTGCCTCCTTTGGTTCCTGTTTGGCTCTTACAGACATTAGAGTTTGCAACCCTCCGTGAAATTGACGCTCAGCTCTAATGGCGGCCTAAAGATGGTCAATCACGGGGTACTTGCCTGAGGATGTAACCACGCAACACCCCGTTGTGCTCTGTTTCTGGGGGCGGCTGCCACTGGACCATAATGGATTGATTGGTCCGCCCACTGGCCACTATATTTTTCGGGGGAGCACTGGGTGGTTCTTCAGGTAGCATCAACCTAAACATAAAAGATGGGTAGGAACAAGAGAGATGAGTACTAGAAACAAGGGGGGCCCCTTTGCATTTCATCTATCTTGCTGAATCTTGAGCCTGACTACTCACGAAAATCGGGTTTCAAGAAAAGCAAAACTCACAGCCCACGAAACCGAAAGGACATGAGAAACAGTTACCACAAATCAACATAACAGAAAATCAGTTAACCAAGCAGCGAGGAAGGCGCAGAGGTGACTTTGTTCTGTGTGAGTAGCGCCAGCACCTCAGCCTTTTAGAAAGACCGTAAACCTGAACGTATCCGCTCCTGGGCCCGCCGTCTCAGACTCCTCCCAAACTGTTTTCTTCGGCTCTTTCAATATTTCTCATATCAAACTCCCACGTTTTGGGGGAAAAAAGGATTTAGAGCTCAGCTGTTCCACAAGTCAAGCCCACTGAAAGCTCAGGTTGGTTGGGGAGGGCGTGCTGAAATGTGATGAAGCCATTTTCCCATGTCACCTCCGAATGAGATTTTTTCAGAGGCGGCCCTCACAGGGATGGGAGAGCATGAAGACCGCTCAGGAACGCAAAGCCTCGGCAGAGACAGAGGAGTCTTTGGCTTCCCTTACAGCACGCTGGGTGTTGACTTGTTAAGACTGTGGCACCAGCTTCCACCCGGCAGTGGGGTGGGCAAAGGACATGGAAAACACGTAAGCTCTTAATTTCCTGTGTACAGAGGGCTGTGCTGTCAGGAGCGATTTATGTAGGCACAGCCAGATCGCCACAGGAAAAATCCAAGAAACCTGCCTCACAGCAACGAAGGAAGGCCCAGCTAAGCCTGCGTGGGACGGTGTTTCCCTCTTTGTGACAGGCTTTTCTGCTCATGTTTTGGGCAGTCTCCCTGAGGGAGGCCAGTGGGTTGCTGTGATCAATTCCACCACCTATTGTGATGCTTCTGTTTGGCATTCAGGCCCCTGGCTGTTCCGCGCTCCCACCTGGGGCGGGATTCACGCACCTGCTTGTTTCAGCGCTGTACTGGCCCCTGCCCACTTCGTTCACTGCGCACAACCGGAATTGATAGGTGCGAGCCGGAGTCAGGCCGCTCACGGTGACCCCTGTCATCTCGGGGCCAACATTTGACAGATGCACTTTCCACGGAGAGTCTGAAAGAATGAAGAAAACGAATTCAAGCCCACAGAAGTGCATGTCTGAATAATAAGAGGTGAATGCCAAGGCCTTCTCAGGGAACATCTCATTTGCTTAGCAGGACAGCACTAGGAGAAGGAATACTTATCCCATTGAGCAGGTGTGGAAACGGAGGCTGCAGTCATGTGGCTAGTAATCTGCAAGCCAGAAAGGAAACTCCCCCACCCCATGCCGCCATCAATGAGCAAAGGGATTATTTTGTGCAACCTGCATGTGGCGGTTTAAAAGGAACCAAAACGTCCCTAATTCCTGTGTTCGGTATGTAAGGGGAGAAAGTTCTCTGTCGGCTCACGTGGTTAGGCAGATTGCAGATTTGTCTCCCAGAAAAGGATGCTGCACATGTCACTGAATGATAAATAAAAACTATATTCATTAACATTTTAATAAAAGAGGAAATGAGCACGATAAAGACAGATGGGCTGTGTATTTCGCAGCCCATCTGCGTGGCAGACCCATTACGCCACCACACCCCTGAGTGGCTTTGGCTGGAGAGAGACGTAATGAAATTCACAGCGAGTTTAGAATATCTTCCCACCCAGCTTTCCAGCAGGTGTGCAAGAGCGACTCTGCCAGCCAAATGCGCTCTCGCCGGCAAGGTTTCTGAAGGTTCTGCTGGAGATCCTACACCCTTGTGTGTATTTTTTTTTTTTTTTTTTTTTTTGCAGAGTTTAAACATGCTTTTCAGCCCAATCATTTTGTAGAGTGATGCCTTGGAATGAACAAGGTCTTGGCAGTGACTTCCAGCATCCGCTGTCGGTTTCCATTCTGAGTTGCGATGATGCCTGAACTGAATTTTCAAGTTATTAGTGAAGTAAGACCTGGGTGGGGGAAATTCTTTTGGAAATCGAGCTGTCTCGCTGACCTGAAGTGGTGCTAAGGTCCCTCTCACCCCGTTAGAGATGGTCAGAAAGAGGTGGCGCACGCCTTCTACCACGGTGCTGGGCTAGGCGGAGCCTGCAGACGGTACCAGCTGCATGTCAACATTCACACATAAAATCCCAGCCGCTACTCCAAAAACCAACAGCCCGAACCGCGGGGATTCGCGAGTCCGCGCCTGCGAGCTCATCGGAAATGCACTCCAGCTCCTTACCTATCACAAGCAGTGGCCATAAATTGCTCCAAAATGAAAATGAGACTCTCAAAGGCAACTTCAGTGGCCTCACACAGAGATGTCTATCACTAATTCAGAATCTGCTCACTGGATTCCTTAACACAAAGTTAAGCTGCTCCGAAGCATGAAGCCAGTTGGCTAGGAAGATGGAATCTTTTTAGTTATTTCAAATAAAGCTGCTTCCAAAAATGGGTTTCTGGGAATGCAGTCTTCGCCACCAGCTGGGCATTTCAGTGTTCCTGGCTTTTGATTTCCAGTGACATGGATAATGGGCAGCTGATGAGGATCCCCCTCTCTGTGTGTCTTCTTTAAAAACAAAATGTGTGCATTCCCAGTTACCTATGGAAGAACTCACAGCAACTTCCCTTTTCACTCTGGGAGCCTGAAATCCTTCCACTGGCACCACGCAGCTCGTGGCGATCTGGTTTGCCAAGCAGTCTCCCTTACGGAAAACAGCCGTTTGTCAATGTGGAAGACGAAAGGTCCTTCCCAGTATCAGGGCAACTGGACTCAGTTGGTAGAAGGCAGGGCCCCTTCGTGCCAAGTCCAGCTTCCATGGAAATACCGTTCTCATTCTGAAGAGAACTGGTATGTAGAAGAAAGAAGCATGGAGACCACAGCTGACGATGAGCTCTCTCACTTAAGGGTGTTCAGTTTTGTTTGAACTTCTGTGAAAACAGTGGACAAATCAGAACTGCAATGATATTGCATCTAACACCCACTAGGGTGGCTATTACTAGAAACACACACACACACAAACAGAATATAACAGGTGTTGGGAAGGATGTGGAGAAATTCCACTCCATTGCACTGTTGTTGCAAATGCAAAATGGGGTAGCTGCTACAGAAAACAGTATGGTGGCTCCTCAAAAAAATTCAGACAGAATTACCATATAATCCAGCAATTCTGCTTCGGAGTATACACCCAAAGGAACTGAAAGGAGGGGTTTGAAGAGATATGTGCACACCTGTGTTCACAGTAGCCTTATTCACAGTAGCCAAAAGGGGTAGAAGCAACTTGTAGGATATGATGAGGTTTCTCTTCAAAGAACTCAATCAATCTTTTATTCTTTAATTTATAGTACCCTCCACCCCGCTGCCTTTTCCCTTTTCTTCCTTTTTGCCTTTGTTAGATGCCACAGTACCAGGCGTTATCAGTACCAGCTCACATTCCTTTCCTTATTTGCAAAGAGGACTCACTTTCTAGCTCATTACAGACCCCCCTTCCCCTTTCCTCTCCGCTTTCTTTCACGTGCCCACCTTATCTAAAAAAAGCAAAAGTTTAGCCAACCGGGATTAGTTTAGATTGTACAACCCGGCCCCAGCCAACGGGGAAAGGGTACAGGGGCAGGACTTGCGTCAGGAATAAAGGGTCTCGTGCCTTTTGTTCAGGTGTGCTCTCATGGCGACCGGCCAAGGAGGCACCCCTCTGTGCAGAAGTAAAATTGCTTTGCTAAGAATCCTTCGTTCGAGTGTTCAATTTCCTTAGGATTTTGAGTATTATTGCTAGCAAACCCAACTGCCCACCAATGGATGAATGGGTAAACAGAATGTGATCTGCCCATACAATGGCTACTATTCAGCTTTTTAAATGAAGGAAATTAGGACAAATGCCAGAACATGGATGAACCTTGAGCACAGTATATGATGTGAAATAAGTCACAAAAAGACGAATGCTATATGATTCCACTTGTATGAGACATCTAGAACAGTTAAATTCACAGAGACAGAAAGTAGGAGGAGTAGGGTAAGGAGAAATGGGGAGTTATTGTTTAGTGAGGCAGAAGTTTTGCAACATGAAAAGAGCTCTAGAGAAGGATGGTGGTGACGGTGGTAAAACAGTGTGAACGTGTTTAATGCCACAGAACTGTGCACTTAGAAACGGTGAACATGGTGTTTTCTTAATGTGTGTTTATGCCTGTAATCCCTGCACTCTGGGAGGCCGAGGCGGGTGGATCACGAGGTCAGGAGTTTAAGACCAGCCTGGCCAAGATGGTGAAACCCTATCTCTACTAAAAATACAAAAATGTACCTGGGCCTGGTGGCGAGTGCCTGTAATCCCAGCTACTCAGGAGGCTGGGGCAGAGAACTGCTTAAACCCGAGAGGCAGAAGTTGCAGTGAGCTAGGATCGCGCCACTGCACTCCAGCCTGGGCGACGAGAGCGAAACTCCATCTCAATCAATCAATCAATCAATAGAAATGATGAAAAGATGGGGGATAACATATAATCCCCAAGACGCTCCCGAGTATGAAATAACATACATTGAAAGCATCTAGCTGTAAGCTTGGCCCAGGGTACCTCCCTCTCCCTAGATCCAAGCTCCACCCTCCCTACCCAGCTCTGCCCTAAGGGATCCTGCCCTTAGGCTTCCCATAGACAAGGGGAGCAAATTTAAGGCTCTTCCTCCCCGCTCACTGGGAGGCTGCCTGGGGCCACCTGGGTCCTTCATCCAAAGGGTCCTCCTCTTTTCCAAGCGGTGGCCCTACACAATCTCTCCTTCTGGGGTTCTGCAACTGCCTTAGACTCTTTGACCTACGAGTGAAACCCGCTCTGAGGCTACCAGCCCCAGGGAACAGCTCCCCTCTACTCACACCTCTGCAAGCATTCCCCTTCTACAACTTCCTCCTTGATTGCTCTCACTCAGGAACGCCATCTTTTCCCGCAGGAAGCTTGACTGACACTGGACTCAGTAAAGGTCTTCTTCCACCCCTTTCTTCCTTCAGACATCACAGTGTCTAGAAGTGAGCCATTCACCTGCTCTGTCAGGCACAGTGAACAAACGTCGTTTCAGACAGAGACAGTCAAGAGGACAACTGTTGTAACCAGGTGACTGAGGCGATTAATCAGACCGAGGGAGAGGCAGAGCAAGGCTGGAGACGCCGTCTTCCTGCCCTCGGCCCCATCCCACCAGCCTGACCCTGCCTGATCCTGGCTGTTTTTTCACTCAAGTGTAAACAGCTCCTGAAAGTCCAGAGCCTCAGCCTCAGGGTCCAGAGTCTGCTGCACGGTTTGATTTGACAACAGGGCCTATTAATTTCCTCTGCACCTCTGGGCTCTGCTCAGTCCTGCTGCAACTACAGGATTCCTTATTTATTCTTTTTCCTCTTCCACTAGAAGATAAAAGGTTTGGCAGGAAGAGAGATTAAAGTGAAAACTAATACAAATGAACCCGATCCATCTCTGGGCACCCTGATTTGTAAAAAAAAAAAAAAAAAAAATTGGTTTGGGAAGGATGTGCTCATTCACCAGCTCTGGAATTGCAAGCTTGCTGAGAACTGTTAAAATTTAAATAGCAAGTCTGTTCCTGACAATCAATAAGGAACATCCCTTTAAAAGGGTCCTCCCGCAACCAGTCCTCATAGAAGAGGGCCACGGGATGCTTCTCTTGGAGGCTGGGGGGCAGAAGAGCCTTTTGATAAAGGAAACCATCCCAAAAAAGTTTAATACTTTTTTTCTTCCCCTTCAGGGACTCTCTGATCTAGAAGACTGAGGGATTTTACACGTCCCCGGCCAGGCTCCATTCTACAGAAGGCATCAGTACACTTTGGTTTTCTCAGTGGTAAGGCCCAGAATCGTGAGGAAAGAATCACGACTCCACTTTAGCTGTTGGTTAAAAAGCTGGCGGTTTCCAATCTTTGAAAATGTACTCAAACCTTTTTCCAATAAAAAAGATCATTCCCATTTTCTCAATTAAAGGTGTCTGAAGAAGGAACATGTTTTTTGAAAGAAGATTTTTTTTTCTTTTCTTGTCTTTTTTGAGACAGGGTCCCGCTTTGTCACCCAGGCTGGAGTGCAGTGGCGTGATCTCGGCTCACTGCAATCTCCGCCTCCTGGGTTCAAACGATCCTCCTGCCTCAGTCATGTTCCACTCCACCCCTACCGCCACAGCACATCCCATCCCGCAGGCTGGGACCACAGGTGCGTGCCACCATGCCTTGGCTAATTTTTGTATTTTTTGTACAGACGGGATTTCACCATGTTGCTCATGCTTATCTTGAGCTCCTGGACTCAAGCAATCTGTCTGCCTTGGCCTCCCAAAGTGTTGAGATTATAGGAGTGAACCACCACGCCCAGCAGGAAGATTTTCCTTAATTGCCAAACGCATCGTCATATTATTAATACCTAACATTTCCATGGCAGTTTGCAGCCTGGAAGTGCTTTCAGGGCTGTAGCCACAGAAACCCGCTTGGGGAGGAGGTCTCACACCTCTTTTTCACTCTGGGAAACCAAGACTCAGGAAAGTTTAAATAACTTCTGCCGAACTTCACAGGTGGCGGCTACTTAGAGTGGCTCCCTCTCAACATCACCAGAAGTGGAGCAGCTGGTGTCATGTGCCTCCTTGGGTTATGCAGCAGGAAGTACCGGTGATACCCGAGAAGTATTCACACACGCACACACACTCTCATGTAAGAAAAGAAACAATCCAGAAACTGAAGGCAGCTCAGATCCAGCCTCCAGGCAGTAAAGAAGGTACAGTAATCCCAGTATTTTGGGAGGCCGAGGCAGGCGGATCATGAGGTCAAGAGATCAAGACCATCCTGGCCAACATGGTAAAACCCTGTCTCTACTAAAAATACAAAAATGAGCCAGGCGTGGTGACGTGCACCTGTAGTCCCAGCTACTCGGGAGGCTGAGGCAGGAGAATCACTTGAACCCGGGAGGTGGAGGTTGCAGTGAGCCGAGATCGCGCCACTGCACTCCAGCCTGGTGACAGAGCAAGACTCAAAAAAAAAAAAAAAAAAAAAGAAGGTGCAGGAACCAATTAAACACCAGATTCACCAGATTCCTAATCTAGGACCTGAGGCCTTCTATAGGACAACTGTCATGGCCTCTGCCCAGGCAGGAAGTGGGGAGGTAGGCGGGGGTTTTGTGGATGAAGAGACACTGAGACACAAAACAACCAGTGCGATGGATGGACCTTGTTTGGACTCTGATTCAAGTGTAAAAAGACCTTTCTTTTTAGACACTTAGAAAAGTTAAATATAGAGTGAATAGCAGGTGATGTTAATGACTACTATTAATTTTGTTAGGTGTAATCAACTTTCTGAGCTGCTTACTGATCACTTAGGGATGAAATGACATAATTTCTGGAATTTCCTTTAAAACACTCTAGCAAAAGAAAAGTGAGGAACAGATGAAATACATATGGTTAAAATGTTATTGGTTGTTGGAGCTGTATTTTTGTGTGTATTTAGTACTTTTAATAATAAAAAGTTCTTAGAAAGTGACTATTTTTGTCACGGCATTGCCAGCATGGAGCGTTTTATAACTATTGTCATTGTCTACTGGTGGGTGAAAAATGTAATTTGGTTGATGCTTTACTTTGCATTTTTATATGAATGAGAATGAACATGCTTTCATTAAAACAAGGATAGTTCCCCCAGGTTACAGTTAAGTGGAAAAATTAGGTGCAAATTTATTATTTTTCTAATTCGAATTCTACTACTGTTTTCGCTACAACAGTCTGCCTATTGTATCTCCTGAAATATATTTTAGCTTATAATAATCATGGTGATCCATTTAAAGAATTATCCACTGGCTAAGCTCCCTTGGGATCTGTTTTATTCCCTGTTTGGTCCTCAGCAACTAGAAGAGTGCCTGACACACAGTAGGAGCTCAACATATGTTTGTGGAACAAAAGCACCCACTCCGTTGGAGCTACTGTTGATGCCTGTGTGTGTCCATGGTCAACCTTCACAGTAACCTTGGAGGGGATACGATGATCTTCATTTCCACATGATAAACGGATGGAGTGAAGGCTCAGGGTCTCTCCACTCACCATTAATGCTCCTTGTGCAAACTCCACGTCTCACAGTTGCCTAGGATTTAAAGCTGGGAAGTTAAGGGCTTGGTCACAGAGATGAAGGAGAAGATGAGCTTGTCTTGGAGCAATGCCCACGAGGGCCCCCGCCATGGAGCTGAGAGAGGAGGCTTCATGCTAAATCAGAGGCTCCCCTCCACTACAACAGACTGTCTCTCTAGACACCGAGTATAAGCAGGCTGCATTCCTTAGGGTGGCACTGCACACTCAAGACAGGTGCTGCTGAGAGTCTAGCCCTAGGCAGACATCAGGTTAAATTCCCCATGTCTGGAAGGTCTATCAAGTATCGGCAGTGATGAGTCATGTTGACAGGGTCCACCCTTGACCTGATGTGATGAGAATGGCACTTTACCTCCCTGGTCTTCTTCCCAAAGCCCCACAACCCCGGTCTAGCTACGAGAAGAATGTCAGACAAATCCTGATTAAGTGACGTTCTACAAAACAGATCCTGGATGGGATCCTGCAGCACAGCGGGAAAGACATCATCAGGGAGAGACTGCGGAGCTCGGAAGGGGGAAGTGACTGCAGGGAATAACAAGGTGTCACTGTGGGCTCACTGACTGTGACAAAGGCACCACACTAGTGTCACGGGGGAAGCTGGGTGAGGGGTCCATCTTTGCAACAATTCTGTACACTCCAAACTGCTCTAAAATACAAAGTTTAGTAAGAAAAAATAAAGACCTATCATGAATGGTTGGTCCGGAGCCAGGCAGGGGAGTGGCGGGTTAGGAGGCCCTGTGTGGACCCTGCAGTGGAAGGTCATGTGTTTCGCATGAGAAGAGCAGATCCGTGTGTGTGTGTCCACACGCATGTGCCCAGGCACACAAGAGTGAGGGCTGTCAGAGAGCTGAGGTTAAAGCCACTGGGATTCCTCCTGAGGCTAGAGCCTGGAGGATGAAGGATGAAGTGTCCCAGACACGGCTCATGCTGAACTCCTCAGTGTTGGGGGGCCTGATGTCCATGGGGTAGAGCAGCAGCAAAGGGCTGGGGCTCCATGAGTTGCAAACAGCAGTGCCCAGTGCCCTCCAGGAAGGAGGCTCATGCCAACTCCAGAAGAAGGATGCACAGAGTGACCTGGAGCTCTTCGCTCCCATCGCATTGGGCCCTCCCTGGGTCCTAGCAGAGGCTCTTTCAATGTTGTATTATTTTTCTTAACAAGAGCTCCAAAATTACACAACAAAACCTGGATCCACCCCTGAGAACCAGATATCCATCTCCCAGACCACATTTTTTCCATCATAAAAGTGATAAAAATGGCAAATTTTATGTATATTTTGTGTGTATACGTACTTGTTTATGTATGTACCTTATATATACCACAAAGAATAATACAAGTTCACCTAAAAATTTTGGAAAATAAAGAGTATGGGAAGGAACTGAAATGAAACAAGCATA
Source organism: Mandrillus leucophaeus (assembly GCF_000951045.1). Classification (NCBI taxonomy): domain Eukaryota; kingdom Metazoa; phylum Chordata; class Mammalia; order Primates; family Cercopithecidae; genus Mandrillus; species Mandrillus leucophaeus. The sequence goes on from NW_012101710.1 coordinate 1,083,775, forward strand.
GGTCCCTACTGCAGTTCTTGTTTTTTAAACCATTCTTATCGTTGTTCAGGGCTTTGGGTAATTACTTTCACGTTTTTGGAGACTCCGACCTATATCTTGGTGTTCAGCTCAGTGAGTTACTGAGATTAGTTTGGTGGAAGGAATGACATTTCCTCCTCTATGTTAAAGTGCCCTCAAATTACTGTCGTCACATGAACAGAAACAACACAGTTTTTGAAAGCCCAGACAACAAAGAATTTCAGCCTCCATGCAGTTAAACTGCTTGGGGTGAGGCTTCAGAACCCACTCCCACTCTGAGCCACGCACCCCTCCAGGCTGGAGCCTGGGCTTAGAGACAGGCACAGCCAGGGCTACGAAAAAAGCTTCTCTTGGTCTAGTCAGAGCTCATCTGGGCATTAAGAGAGAAGCATAGATAATAACTAGTTATGCAAAGGTTACACAAAGCATTTTCTGCAGGATTCTAGTTAAAAACTCTTACAATGACAAAAGGAACATATTTTTTAGTGGCACTGTAGAATTCCAAGCTTAAGCTGCTAAATACATTTGTGGAACAGACTGTCCTCCTGCAAGGGGACTGCGAGGGCCCCCAGATGAATGTGACTCTATTGAGGCATGAAACACAACTAAGAAAAACACAATTTGAAAAGAACATTGTGAAACAGACCTGTTCGTGGCAACCCTAGAAGAGAAGATGGAGGCCACAGGAGTGACAGGGATAAACCACTAAGGATGCTTGAGCAAGAAAGAGGCTTAGGCCAGACAAAGACTTCATAGAACAGGGGGAAGAAAGAGTAGGAAGTAGATGGATATTTTCTACTTAAAACAAAACACCAAAGAGTGAACAGGATACGTTTTGCTATCCTTCCCTTTGGGAAGGCCTTCTCTGTTGTATATGTCTTTAGAGAAACCATAAAGGTCTGCAAGGTCACGATTAAAATGCACCAAGTTTTTGCCTTAAAAAGTTAAGAACGAAAGAGCTGAGACATTTAGAAATACATGAGACCCCCAGCTAAGGGATGCAGCCAAAATGATCCCAGAACAGGCTTTGAGGCCGTAGACTGCTCACATCCAGAGCCTCAGGTCAAGACACCAAAGGTGGCCCAGCGAGGCCAGACTTTGGCCTGGACCCAAGGGGAGACATACGCTCATTGGGAGGTGTCGGCCCATGTGCTGGAGAAGCCATTCCCTCCAGAGAAGGGGCAGGAGGTTGGAAATGGTGACTGGACACATCCAGAAGCTTGGGGAACTCGACCTTGTGTGGAAGACCTATCCCGATGGTGGCAAACCCTGCGACAGGTGGGAGATGGCTGGCAGGCAGTGGGGGGAACAGGGGGCCCTCTCCGGATGGAAGCTGGCCCGGCCTCCTGGAGCTCAAGCTATGGGAGCCATGCTGTATTCTGCACCGTGCGGTCACCACAGGCACTCCTGCGCAGGAAGTTACGCCATCCTGTGGGACAGCCTGGGCCAGAGGATTCCAGAAGGTGAGGACCAACCAAGGATGTGGGAGCCACCCTGGGCTCTCTGACCCCCACCTCATCTTGCGTGAGGACAGCAAGTGAACTAAGAAGCAGACCTCAGCCCCCTCTGGGCCCCCAACACAGTCATTGTCCCCTCTTTATAAATACCTGTGACAGGTTCTGTCTCCCCAGATATGCATTTATTAAAATGGGGACAAATGCTATGCATGCGAGGGTTAATATGCAAAAGCCCAAAGAAAGACAAGCTAAAATATGAAATACTCCCCAACAAGTCTGAGGCCATTAGAAAATGCCTGTGTGAGGTGTGTTTCAAAGACAGCATTAAAATGATTTGAAGCATGAAGAACAAAGTCTCTTTGCCATTTTGGCAAGCAAAACAGCACAAAGCCCATCAGCTTTTAAGTCCATAATAGCAACAGGGGATGGAGATGTTCAACAGATTGTGCGGTGACAGCCAGGAGCAGCTTTCATGGAGAGCGGCATGGAGACGGCTGACGGGTTCCCTACATGAAAAGGCACCTGTGGCAGAGAAAGAACCAACCCAGCCACACAGCTCAGAGATTCTCTTTGTGGAGGAAGAACCCCTCCCACAAAGACACTGGGGAGGGGCTTGGGAGAGGCACTGGGCCTCGGAGAATGTGCTCCAAAAGCTAGTCTTTGGCCCAGCAGCTGACAAAACCAAGCTGTGCTTCAGAAAGCAGAGGCAGAGAGGCACAGAAAAGCAGCAGGCTGCTGTGGGCACCAGAACGTTCCATGGTGGAGGAGGCACAAGCTGTCCAGGGGATACTGCAACCTGAACCCCAGAACATCATCTCAGCCTCAGCATGCTCCAGTCAAGCTCACAGATGCTCTTCCCAGACCGGTTTCCTCAGTGGACCTCCTGCTTCCAGGTCCAGGCCTGGGGCTCTAGGCCATCTTGGGCCCCCTCCTTCCCAGGGAAACCCCATCAGCAATTCAGAAATGGCCACCTTCCTGCTCCAGGCCCTTAGCCTCCTGCTCCTCTCCACTCTCTGAGCCTCACACACAGCTCCCTGTAGGCCACTGCCAGGTTAATCTCGCTAAAAACTTGCTTTCACACCATCTTCCCTAGCTCCCGGCTTTGTGCAGCTCTTTGTTGTACAAGACTCGGGTCTGGCATCATTTGGTCCCTCTCTGTCCCTCGCAGGTGTCCCTTTTCAGTGAGGAATGATGCACCCGAGGCTGCTAGCAGTGCTCCCTCATGGTGGGGGGGAGATAAGAACTCTTCCTTTGTACATCATCTACTAGTTCTCCAGCTTCAATGGGCATGTGTTACTTTGTACTTAAAAATACATTATTATTTAGAAAATGGTTTTTTAAAAAGTAGTCCATTTCAGCCTCCAGCTTCTCCTGCTCAAAGATCCTTCTGCTCTTACTAATTCACTTACTGGGAAATTTCCTGAACTCCCATTTTGCTGCCCTGCATTCAAGCCTCAGAGTCCTTGGCCACCAGCACCCCTGAGGCACCAGGGCATCGGAATACTGCCCGTTCCAACATTCTGCTCAAGGCCCACCTCCAAGGGCCTCCATGCCCACACCTGTCCACAGGGAACTCCCCTTCCTTGAGGGTCCTGATTCTCAGTTCCACTTTCCTGGCAAGCAATCACATACTACCCGACACCCTCTCATATGTTCTTGGATTTGTGATTTAATTTTGTGAGTGTTCTTTGCCTCCAAAATGGACCTTACGCTCTTCCTGGTACCTCCTGGTGTCTAACGCTGTCAGGAGGGAGTGGATACAGGATTTGCAGACTTGCCTGAAGTGACTGTGCTCTGTACCCAAGGGAATGGGGAGAGAGAAAATAAAGGAGAGAAAGAAGGTCGATGGCTCGTTTCACATGAGCCTGCCCTTAAAGTATGGTTACGTGATACGTGTGTGTGTGCATGTGTGCGTGTGTGCGTGTGAGTGTGCGTGTGTGTTTGGAGAGAGGTATCTCCTATTTTTAAAGAGAGCTTAAGGATCTTCTAAAGTGAAAATCTGCATAAAATTGGGTGACACAATGACATAAACAAAAACAAAATCAAACTCATAAAGGAGAAGAATGCAAAGAGATGTTCTAAGCAGTTGGAATGACTGAGGTACTTCAGTTAGACACTCAGGTTAGCTTTGGGTTTCCCGGCTTCCAAGGCATAAAGGGACACATGGATGGGACCCTTGGAAAAGGAAGCTCCCACGTTCATCCAGAGAAACCAGCACTGCCTAGGCAGCGGAGATGCCGACTGTGTGGAACTCCAGGTGGAAGACAGTGAGTGATGCGGGAGATACGGAGGTGTTGTTCCTCCTGCACGTTGTTAGAAAACATGAAGATTAGAAAACATGGGATTAACCCCTAATTCATAGAAAACAGTGCTTCTTTCTGAGTTAAGGAAAAGTACATTATTTCAGGTTTGAGACTTGGGAACCTAGAGTCATAGATGAAGACCACGTCCCTCAGAGCCTCAGCTCTGAAACCTGAACGGGGGGCAGGGCCTTGGGAATGCATGAATTCCCAAGAGCCTGAAGCGTATTCATATACTGAATGAATTCTCTTACATAAATGTAGGGGGTATTTCTAAATGTAATATTTTGTGATTTTAAGAATAATTTGCTTAGAAATAAAACATTTCCCTACACAATTTTTTAAAAATCCTAAGAAGTGGGAATGGAAGGAATGTATTACATGATAAACAAAAACTGCTCATTCCAGTCAATATCATGTTCATTTTGATGGCAGCAGCCAGCTGCTCTGGACAGCCTGCTGCTGCCATCACACCAGCTGTTGCAGGAAGGCACCGCCGGGGCTGCTCGCTCCAAGGAGCTGATAGGAGCCGGGGACAAGTGGAAGCTCTGCCCCTTACGAGTTGGGGCGGGAGCTCCCTGGGTGCCTCTGCAGCTTCCCAAACTGTGGCTGCAGACCTGGGCCTCCCCCTCCATGGAGCAGGCAGGAGCCCTGCCCAAGTCACGGCTGCAGATCCAAGCCTCCTTGTGTTCTTGGGGGCTGGGAGCAGGCAGGATCCCTGCCCTCTTGGGCACAGCTGCAGCTGCCAAAACCCGCGGCTGCAGATTCAGGCATTCTTGCACTCTTGGGGGGCCCAGGAAGACCCCCCTGCCTTTGCAGGCTTGGAAATGCCTGCTCTCACTGCCTGGCTTCTCTCTGCTGTTGGCGCCCCCTCTGATCTGGGAGCAAAGTCAAGGCGAGCATGAGTGCCATAAATGGCAGCAAAAAGCAGACAGACTCCTGGGCAGAAGAAGGCGGGTCTCCGGTGAGGTCCCACCTTTGGGCCACTGAGGGCCTGGAGGCTAAGGGCAGGGATGCCAGTCCCCCTGGCTGGAGTGGGAACTTGTGGTGCCTTTTCCAGGCCCACTCATGATCGTCCATTGACCAATCGGCATGCACTTCCTCCCCCGTGAAGACCATAAAAACCCTGGGCTCAGTCAGAGCTGAGCAGACAAGAGGACCAGCTGTAAAGGGGAGATACCCTCTGCTGGGAGCTACAGACATCGGAACAACCTCTCCAGGGCCTTCTCTCTGCTGAGAGCTGCAGACGCTGGGACGACCAGCCGCAGAGAGAAGCTACTACCCTCTCCAGGGCCTTCTCTCTGCTGAGAGCTGAACACTCGTTGGGATGAGCTGCCAGCAGAGGAGCCACCCACTCCAGACCTCCTCTCTGCCGAGAACTGCACAGACGACGGGACGACCTGCCTACAGAGAGCAGCCACCCACTGCGGGGCTCCTCTGGGCTCTCCTGACACTCAGTAAAGCTCCTCTTTATCTTCCTCACCCTCCATTTGTCTGTGAACCTCATTCTTCCTGGATATAGGATGAGAACTCGGACAAAAGCGACACCAGCCACAGAGGATTCTGGCTAGAAAAGTGACACCCCAAAGATCCTGTAACAACTTCCTATAAGTTCAAAAACAGGCAAACCTAATCTATGGTGACAGAAGTCAGAAGAAGGGGTTAGACTGACGAGAAAGGGCCACACAGAACTTTCTGGCATGTTGTAATTGACTTGTATTTTGTTTGAGGTGTGGGCTATATGGCTGTATATATTTGTCAAAACTCCTTTAAGGTCTCTGCATTTTGTTACATACAAATTATATCTCAACAAAAAACAATCAATATCACACATAACAGTAAAATCCTAGTAGACATTCCACTGAGATAAGGAAAAACACAAAAGACGTTACTATGCCAATTATTTAAAATTATTCCGACCAACACAGTAAGATAGGGAAAACAAAAAAAAAATACATTTTTATTATTTGGAAAAGATATGATTGTCTACCTTGAAAGCAAAGAAGAGCAATGGAAAAATCATTAGAATAATAAAGGAATACAGAATATGACTGAATGGAAAAAAAAATACCGAAACATCAGTAGTTTTCCTATGTTCCTACAATAACTAATTAGAAGATGAAATGGGGAAAAATTGCTATTTACAGGAGCAACGAGACAAAATCTCAGGACAACCTTGACAAAAAAGTATACAGCCTATGGGTATAAACTTGCAAACCTTACTAAACAGCTGAATAAATAGGGACGCAAATTATTTTCTGGATGGAAAAACAGAATTACTTAGAAGTCACTTCTCATAAAACAATTCATAGGTTTAACATGATTAAAAATTCAATGGGACTACTTTTGAAACAAAATAATTTCAGTTTTTTCTGGAAGAATAAATGATGACAAGTAATAACAAAATTCTGAAAAGTTGAAGAGAGTTGCTTTATCAGTTATTAAAACACATTTTGGAAGCAATTAAAATACTATAAAACTGGCAGAAAAAGAGATAATGAATCAATGGAACTAAATAATTCACAAGCAGACTTTTATATAAACAGGTCCTCTGAATATACAAAGAAGGAAACACCATAAATAAATGGATTATTCAATAAATCATGTTGGGAAAATGGATCATTTTAAAGAAAGGAGTCATCATATGTTGGAGTATATAACACACCTAAATTCCAGAAAAATTAGAGTTAAATATGTTAAAAATTAAACCTTTATAAACAAGGCAAAAACCTATAAGAATACTCATTTTAGGCTTGAGAGTGTCGAAATAGCCAAACACAAAAGTAATGAAGTGAAAAAGGAAAATATCAATAGATTTAACTGCATAAAAATCAAACACTTTTGTATGTCAAAAAGTAATGTACAAAAATTAATGGTAAAAGCAAACAGAAAAAAAATCCTTGTCACAAATGACAGAAAAAAATTCCTAAGGCCTTGGATAGATAAATAGGTTAAAGAAAATGAACAGATCATAGCAGAGAAAGTGCACAAAGCCAACCGACTTGGCAGAATGGGTTCAAGAACACTAGCAGTCGAAATACAAACTAAAACCACCCTCGGAAGACCTGAAACTCAGAAGCCTCAACCTTCTGAATGAAGACACAGGAGGATATCTTTGCACAGCTGGAGTAGAAAGATGATTCAAATGATTTCCTTCTAGATATTTGCATTAGTGTTGCCGTCTTGCCTTTGCTGGTGCCCTAAAGGTTGTTTGTCAATTGGTTGATTCAGCACTGCTGAGTCAATTCAGGAGAGAGGCGTTGGGGTCAGCACCTCCAGGGGAGGGGATGGGGACGACGCAAGTAGAGGAAGAGATGAGGACGGCGCCCCCGAGGGGATGGGAATGGTGCTCCCAGGGTAGGGGGTGGGTATGACACTCCTAGGGGAGGAGATGGGGTAGCACCTTGAGACTTGAGACCAGAGGCAACGCCTAAAAGGAGACGCTGAGTAGGAGCTGACCAGGAAAAGGCAGAGGGGGCAGGATCAGGGCGAGAATTCCCAGAGTCTGTGAGCAAAGGTGTGGTGGCACTGAGTATCTGGTATCCCCAGAGAATCTGGAACAATGCCTTGTTGCTGAAGCAAGAAAAGCAGAGTGGTGAGCGGCTGGAGATAAATCGAAGAGGCAGGGGGTGGTCAGACAGTAAACAGTGCTGCTACCGTGCTAAGAAGCCTAGAATCCCCTCTTTAAGGAATGAGAACCTCTATACGGAAGTAGGGCTGGCAACCTAGGGAGGACAGGGGCTGGGGATGAAGCTTTGGGCCATGGCTGCAGTACCAGCAGGTGCAGGGAAGCCTTCCCGCCCAGCCCCAGTGGTGGGTCCTCTGAAGATCCTCTGGAAGGCTTCAGGCAGGGGAAATCACTCGGTCAGGTTCCTGCATTACTGAGCTCGCTCTGGTGGCTCAAGGGAGGATAGATTTGAGGATCCCAGATCTATGGATTACAATGATGGGCAACAGCCAGTTAGGGTCAGCAGTAGCAGGAATGAAGAAGGGCAGGGCAGTGGATTTGATAAAAATGCGTGAGGTAAACCCCACAAAATTTATTAATTTATTTGTTGGGGAGAATTAATGGTGAAGGAGTCAAGAATTACATTATGTTTTTCTCTCTCTCTCTTTTTTTTTTTTTTAGATGAAGTCTCACTCTGTCTCCCAGGCTGGAGTGCCTTGGTGCAATCGCGGCTCACTGCAGCCTTCAACTCCTGGGTTGAAGTGATCCTCCCACCTTAGCCTCCCGAGTAGCTGGGATTACAGGCATCAGCCACCACACCTGGCTAATTTTTTAATTTTTTTTTTTTTTTTTTTAGATATGGGGTCTTGCTATGTTGCCCAGGCTGGTCTCAAACTCCTGGCCTCAAGTGATCCTCCTGACTCAGCCTCCCAAAGTGTTGAGAACACAAGTGTAAGCCACTGTGCCCAGCCTTGACATTATCTCTAACTTGGAAGAGGAACAACTTCGGGGCCAGATGATGAGTCCTCTTTTAGAGTTGGAGTCTGCTAAGCCCCTGGGACATGGAGGTGTAGATGTCCGGAAGACATCTGGTTACAAGAATCTGAGGCTCAGCAGAGAGGTCTAGGTTGGAAACACACATTAGGGACTTAAGGTGTGTGGATCAAAGGTGAACCATGGACAAACATGAGATCCCTAGGAAAAGCCTGTGTGTTAAGACGACCAGTATATGAGTGAGACAAAGTGGGGAATGCCAACTTTTTAGGGGCAGGAGGGGAAATAGAGTCTTCAATGAATCAGAGAAAATGGACGGAGAGGAGAGAATAAGAAGGAAGAATGAAGAGAAGGACGTAAGCCAAGTCCTGGGAACAAAGAGGTCTGCGTGGGAGGAGTGATCAGGAGCATCGCTTGCAGAGAAGCTGAGGGGAAGTGGACTCCGTGGAGCTCACTGGCTCTGTCCTTTAGAACAATGACAATATGGCTTCAGGAGAGAAGAGTAGATAGAACAAGTGAGAAGTAACGAGGTGCAGGTAATTAGCAGAGCTCAGTCCTTCGAGGCAGAAGAAGCCAGGAGAGAGGGAGAGCTTTGAACACAGAACACAGAGAGGGAATAAACAGGGAGCCAAGTCCTAGAGGAAGGGTTGGGGGAGGGACCAAGGGCTTGGGTGCCGGCTGGCTTTCAACATATATGGGACTGTAGTGATCATTTTTATTCTTTGTGCTTTAAGGTATTTCTAAATTTTTTATTAATCAGCATGCATAACTTGAATAATAAAAAATACAAATGTATTTACATTTTAATTAAATTTAAATATTACAAGGTATAATACGAAATCACAATTATGAACACTCATCCTATTAAAAAACTAACTGTAGGACTGAGTAGAATGAAGGATTCTGAGTTTTTAATATAAGTAAGTTTGTTACCTGCAAGCATTTACCACAAGACACACAACAGCAGGTGTTAAGGTTGAAAAAAAAATCGTAAGAAAAAGACTGAATTTCTCTTGATAACTGGTAAAAGGCCACCATTCTTCTGTTTCAGCCATGGGACGCCTTTGTCCAGCCCATGGAAAACACCTGTAGGCTCAGTTTGAGAACTACGATGGCCCCTCCCAAACATCAAGGTTACCATGGAAACTGGTGGCAACTGTTGCATTAAACAAATATCTGCATTTCTAACACTGTGCAATGCCGACTCACTCATGCTAAAGAATAAATTTTTAAGACGGCAAAATAATGGCTCTAATACAAAGATAGAATCAACATGTATCAAAGATTTTAGTTAAGTCATTAATTTATGAGGGAACCAGTAAGATGCTTCAACTGTATCAAAAGAAAGCAAACAGCACACAACATAGTGATAGTGCCAAAATGAATTTATAAATAGATGCAAAACTGGTCAGGATCTGCAGAGCAATAGCCAGTTATATACTACAGGATAAAATTTGCATTTATTTGCATTTCTTTGGAAAAGAAATTTGCATTACTCAAAGTGCATTACTATAAGATTTCTACAATTTACAAAGATGAGTAGCCCAAAGACATGGAAAGCGTGGATCCCTATCGAATCAGATAACCCTGAAGGGTGCTAGATGAGACACCCAGCAATCCTTTTTATGGCACACTGCAACGTCTTTCACAATTCTTACCTGACAGTCTCCCTCCACGGGATGATAATAATCTCAGAGAAAGATCATTCTTGATCATAATTGATAAGGATTTTAGAGAGTGGGCCAAATGCTTTCATTATTCAACAGAATTCTCAGCCTGGTCATGGGGTTCCCACTGTCAAGCCATCAGGAATCCCTGCACTCTCTCAATGCAGGGATCCCCCAGGCTTCCCTCATCTGCCACCTGGCCTGACCCTCTGCTCTCCTCAATTCACCAGGTGGGTACCTTGACCCAGGCCCTAGGACATTACTGCTCTTCTCTGAGCCCCAGGCTTACTAAACAGGCACCTGGGACAGGAGAACCATCAAACTTCCCAGAGAGGCAAACCCTGGGATGCCTGCAGAGGGCCATGTGTATCTTCCATCCAGAGATGCACCTTGAGTCCCGTACATGGATGCAGGCTCAGTTCAAGCCCCAGGCTCTGCTCCAAAGAGCTCGGAAGAGGCCCTTCTGCAGTGGCAGGAATGTCGTCAGGGCAGAGGCGATCAAGTGTCTGCCTTGGCCACTAAATCACATAGGTTTGGCCCCTGCAGGATCCCTGGCTTCCAGGAGAACGGCATCCCAGTCAGCCTGCCAGGAGGAGCTGGCTGTGGAGTGTCTCCCGAGTAGCCAGAGGGACAGACCTAGTAGATGACGTTATTTAGTGCTGACCACTTGCACACGCTGAGTGTAGGCCAAGTGCAATTTCCATTTTAGTGCACTTGCTGCTAAGCTGTTCTTTCTGGCTCTAATTAGCCACCATGTTCAGCTGCTTCTTAAGGGCATTTGTTGCTAATAAAAATAAAAACCAGACCATTGGCCCAGATGACGGTGCTGCTCTTCCTATTTGCCACGACAGGAAGACGCGGACCAACCAGCCGGTAGCAGCACAGGCTGCTTCAGCCAAGGTCACGGGCTTCCTTCACACAGTGGAAATCAGAATAGGCAGGAGGCAACCATGGTACCTACTCTAGATTCTAAACAGCACGATACCCACACTCCAGGCTCTGAAGGAAAGACAGCTGGGAATGTCAGCCAGCTTCAGGAGAGCCAGAGGCTAATAGGGGTGACCGACGTTTTCTGTCCCCTTCTGAGTGAAATAAAGCAGCTGGACACCTACAGAGCCGTCCTGTGTGTGCCAGGCACTCTGCTGGTGTCACAGCACAGAGGACCAACACACGGACCCCGCCTGCCCTGAAGGGGTTCCCAGTCTTGCCAGGAGATGGACACGAGTCAGGAACTATGATGCACGTGCTCGAAGGGAAGCATGTAGACCAGCATGGGAGCCCCAAGGAGGGAGAAGCCAGCATGGGAGCCCTGAGGAGGGAGAAGCCAGCGTGGGAGCCCTGAGGAGGGAGAAACCAGCATGGGAGCCCCGAGGAGGGAGAAGCCAGCATGGGAGCCCTGAGGAGGGAAAATTTCTGCCTGGGTGTAAAGGGACTTGCAGAAGTGATATTCGATCTGAGCCACCAAGAAGGAGGAAGAACTTTCCCAGGTAACACCAATATGTGCCGCCAGCGATGCCCCAGCCCCATCTCACTGGCAGCTGTTTCCCACCGAGCCCAGAGGCCTGAGACTGAGGGGACCTTGCTGATGCTGTCCCCTCATCGCCCGTCTGGCCCAGGCCTCATGTCACATCTTCTTTGAAGACTTTCTCCGACTTGCCTTCTATACAGTCACATTACTACGTACGTACCTCGCCAGGAACGTGCGGTGTGGAGGCTGCGTCGGTGCCTCTGGCCGTCTCCTTGCTGTTCACAGAGGAGACTGATCACGTCAGCTCTGCCCCCGGCACCCAGCACCCAGCACCCAGCAGAGTGCAGAGCAGCTGCCCAGTCTGGATTCACCGCTGTAACGTCTGGGCTCTGCCCCCAGCACCCAGCACCCGGCAGAGTGCAGAGCAGACGCCCAGTCTGGATTCACCACTGTAACGCCTGGCTGGCTGGATAGTTACACATGAAACCTGCTTCTCACTGAGGCAAGGTGACTGGCTGGAGGAGCCAGTCCCGCTATCAGCTGAGAAGAGCGCTGGCCGGGCATCTCAAAGCAAAGCCTTCCTTCATGGAAATGGGGGAAGGTAGAACACCTCTGTTTTGGAAGATGGCCCAGGACTATAATTTTCAGTCCCTCACAAGGGGACTCCCCTGGAGAGATGAATTTCACTTTGTTTGCTGAGTGCCTACTACGTGCAGGGAATGAGAGGCACCAAGACAAAGGAGACACAGTCCTGAAGCCTGACACGATAGCGCCTGATGGGGGCTGTCCTTAGGGTGGATGCGAACCAGAATTCAGATGGCACCAGCTCTGCCCCATCCCACTCTCTCCACCCAGATCACTGTCAAGTCCTGTTTTACGTACAGGCAGCATGGCCACACCATCCACGGGAAATTCTTCTGTCCTCCCAGAGGTTTTCTGAATCAGTAACACCCTGGCCTATCCCGTTCGGGTGAGTGGAAGCTACGATGGCCGTCTACACGCAGGCTGGTTTCTAACCTGCCCTGTCTCTGGGAGGAAAGAGGCCAGAGTGGGATTCGCAGAGGCCCCTCTGCAGGGGAAGAAGGGCCTGGACTCCGGCCTCAGAGATGCCCCTGCGAGGGAGAGAAGGGCCTGGACTCTGGCCTCACTCTGAGGTGGTGCCCAGGACTGGAGCGTGTAACCTTAGACGCCCAAGACACGGAATAACGTACTGCCTCTGGGCCCTCCCTCGGTGAACTGGTTTGCATGGTGCAGAACTCAAATAATGGTTCTTCAGATTCCCGGAGTGGCTTCCTCCATGTCCACACAGACCGACGCCCAAGTGCGGCCTCTCCATGAAGCCCCACTGTAGCGTAACGGCACACTCTGCTCCCCAAGACTCCGCTGTGGACTCCTGATGAGCACCAACTCCGGAGTCAGACAGTGCAGGGATCCCATCTTCCCCTCCCATCGCCATGGGACCCTGGGCAGGTGACAATGCCTTACAACCTCTGCACATCCATTCCCGTAGCTATGAAATGGGAATCAAACGCTGTGGCTGTGGTGTGAGCATACCGTATCATCAGAAGGAAACCTCTACCAGGGGAGGGCGAGGGTGTAGAAAAGGTAATTAGGAGAAATAAATGGCAATTTACAAAGGAAAGAGGTTTAATGGAGAACTCACAGTTCCACGTGGCTGGGGAAGTCTCACAATTAGGAGAAATATGCCATAATTAGGAGAAATATGTCAATAATTGCAGGAGGTGTGTACAGGCTGGCGTTAGCTGGGAAGAGCCATGGCAGGACCTAGGCTGAATCTGCCCAGAGAAGTGAGCAGTGCCAGGGACCCACGGGGAGCTGGGTTTCAGGGGAGGGTACCCGAGAGTGCACCACTCGTAGCTGTCCTGAAAACAGGGACCCAGTTTAGAACACCAGTGTCATTGGGAGACAACCACAGGCCGAATAAAGTGGATCATGGTAACAGCCACGATACCTGCGTCTGGCTCTGCCTCGGGGAGGCCCAGGGAAGGAGACCTCCATCTGGAAAAAATGGGTGATGTGGGTCAGCTGTGTCCCCACCCAAATCTCATCTTGAGCTCCCATGAGTTGTGGGAGGGACTCAGTGGAGGTAACTGGATCACGGGGGCAGGTCTGTCTTGTGCTGTTCTCCTGATAGTAAGTCTCGTGAGGTCTGAGGGTTATTACAAGGGGGAGTTTTCCTGCACAAGCTCTCTTCTCTTGTCTGCTACCACGTGAGACATGCCTTTCACCTTCCACCATGATCTGAGACTTCCCCAGCCACGTGGAACTGTGAGTTCTCCATTAAACCTCTTTCCTTTGTAAATTGCCCAGTCTCGGATGTGTCTTTATCAGCAGTGTGAAAATGGACTAATACAGATGGGATAACAGAGGAAGGCCTCCAGCTCAGGTATTAAAAGGTTAAATTGGAGGCCGGGTGCAGTGGCTCACGCCTATAATTCCAGCGCTCTGGGAGGCCGAGCACGCCTGTAATCCCAGCACTTTGGGAGGCCGAAGTGGGCAGATCACAAGGTCAGGAGTTCGAGACCAACCTGGCCAATATGGTGAAACTCCGTCTCTACTAAAACAACAAAAATTAGCTGGGCATGGTGGCGGGTGCCTGTAGTCCCAACCACTTGGGAGGCTGAGGCAGGAGAATCGCTTGAACCCAGGAGGCAGAGGTTATAGTGAGCTGAGATTGCGCCACTGCACTCCAGCCTGAGTGACAAAGCAAGACTCCATCTCAAAACAAACAAACAACGACAACAACAACAAAAGCACAAGGTGAAATCGGGCTGGCGTGCTGGAGAGCTTCTTTGTGGAGGTAATGGGTTATCTATTATGAAGGGTAACAATCTAGCCCTGTGGGTTTCCAGGGGAAGGAACAGGCCCTGAGATGAGATATTTGGCCCATTCGGGGAGTCAACATAAAACCCGCGTTGAGTTTCATGCAACCCGTGTGGCTGACGGGTGTGGAGAAAGAACACAGTAGCCCAGGGTGACCCGAGGCTACACACGGTGACCCGAGGCTGCACAGGGTGACCCGAGGCTGCACACGGTGACCCGAGGCTGCACAGGGTGACCCGAGGCTGCACACGGTGACCCGA
>NW_012101710.1:1098279-1132098 GCF_000951045.1 Mandrillus leucophaeus
ACCCGAGGCTGCACACGGTGACCCGAGGCTGCACAGGGTGACCCGAGGCTGCACACGGTGACCCGAGGCTGCACAGGGTGACCCGAGGCTGCACAGGGAGCGAGGCGTTTGGCTTCTATATTGCATGCAGCAGGAACCCCTGCAGGACATGTACAGGGGAGTGGCCTGGTCTGGGTGTATCTTAGAAGATCAGTGTTGCTGCTGGTAGGTGAATGGTTTAGAAGAGGAAACAGAGCCGGCTGGAAGGCTGCTGCAGTGGTCCTGGCGAGAGGTACCAGTGGTCTGAGGCAGAGAGGAAAGGGATCAGAATCCTAGTTAACAGACTCACAGGACTGCTGATCCAGGGGGTGTGGAGGTGGGGGCTGAGGTCCAGGGAAAGGAACTGGGGACTATTCCTAGGGTTCCGGCAGAGGAATACAGAAATGCAGGGTGCTGGGAGTAGAGATTTGGGTGGCTGCAGGAGGTAAAAAATAAATAAATAAATAAAATAAAATAAAATAAAATAAAAAATGCAGTGGAAAGAGGTTAAGTTGGAGAGGTCTGTGAGACAGCCCGATACAGACATCAAGCCTCTGGGCTCCATAAGTGATCCTGGAGGCCTGGGTGAAGGATATAAATGTTTGCGTTATCAAGGAAAATACGCCACTAAAAAATCACAGGAAGGCATGCGATTTCTCAGGAAGAGATTCCAGGGAGAGCGGAGAGGCGTGAGTGGGTGCACACAGTGGGGGACACGTCACCCAGCCAGCCAAGAAGAGAAGGGAAGGAGGGCTTGGCGGCTGGAGGAAAGCCAAGGCTGTGAGTAGCCCACGGAAGGAGCGTGTTTCATGCAGAAGATTTCCAAGGACGGTGGTAAAGGGGCAGAGGGGTCCTGGAAGGTGAGTCGGGAAGAGGGTACTGAACACGTGGCACCACGTCTACGCTGGAGAAAACCTCCCACAGACGTGAGCAGTGGCGGTGGCGGCAAACTCTCAAGGCACCCAGGTGGCGGGCATTGTTAACCCATTTCCAGCTCGCCCTGGGAGTGACACTGCGGGGCTTTGCTCGGAGCAGCCCTGTGTGCACGGCCCTCCCATGGGGCCCCAAATCCACTCTCCCCCAAGAGCTTCTCTAACTAAGGACTTCTTCCCTTCCCTCTCTCAGGTCCTGCATGGTTTTTTCTCTTTCCTAAAGGGCAGGCTGTGTTTGAAACCCTGAAAAGCATTACAGCCTTTTATTAGTTGTTTTGGATCTGACCCAGAAGTAAAGGTTAAGGACATTAAGAGCACACACAAAGATCTGATTATCGTCCACGGTGACAGTTCCATTTTGCTACTTACTGTTTTCAGACAGCTCCACGATGTAATAAAGAATAGGACTGTTTCCGTCAAAGGGCCGGACCCAAGAGAGCACCACGGCGTGGCTGTGGGAAGAATTAGGGCTGGCCAGGAGGTTCTGAGGTGAATGAGGCAGTTCACTTGAATCGAAGGGGATGAAAAGGAAAAAGAAGAAAACACACATCAGAATCCATGGTGAGCCTGAGCTCTTACAGCAGCCCGTCCTGCTGTGTCATGTTTGGGAAGTGAAGAACATAAAATATGCCCCAAACGCAAATATTAACTCTCTTCCTCCCAAAAAGGGACAGACAAAACCCAGCTTCATTATTCACAGTGTTATTTTGTTTACTGGTCATAATTTCATTGAACCCTTATGCTAGCTACCAAAACAAGTACTAACGCTGTCACATAAATAGGGAGAGGGGACGTAGACGTTAACACATACATTATTATTATTTTTTAAAATTTTTTATGAGACTATGTCTCGCTCTGTTGCCCAGGCTGGAGTGCTGTGATGCGATCTGGGCTCACTGCAACCTCTGCCTCCCGGGTTCAAGCGATTCTCTGCCTCAGCCTTCCTATTAGGTGGGATTACAGGCGCCCACCACGACGTCTGGCTCATTTTTGTTATTTTTAGTAGAGACGGGGTTTCACACCATCTTGGCCAGTTTGGTCTTGAACTCCTGACCTCGTGATTCACCCACCTCAGCCTCCCAAAGTGCTGGTATTACAGGCGTGAGCCACCGCGCCCAGCCTACACATACATTATTTAATTGAGAAAACTTGGTCAACAATTTGTTTTTACAACTAGAGGCTGGCAATGGAAATGCCACATACACAGGAAAAGGTCGGGTACATTTCACAGGAACGTTTCCAACAGTAGCCATTTGGAGTTATGAGAGAAAATGCCCGCACGTATTCTTAGACAACACAGTTGCCGCATTTATTGACAGCATGAGGTTACATTGTCATTATGTCTTCTGCTGGAGTTACGGGGATTTGGGGGAAGCACTTAAAAGAAAATGTGGTGAAAACAGTAACTAAAATCCCATGGAAATGGTAAAGAACACATCAGCAAGGCTATAAAATGGAAATGCAATTAAAGTGAATAAATTCTTTAAATAACTTTCCAGTATAAAAAAAAAAAAAGGTTTTTACTGGGATTTACCAGTGACAAAGCTGCAAAACCCTACTATGTAGTTTCTACCAAGGCTGACTCTATAACCTTAAAACCATGAGCTGCCCAGGCCCCGTATTCAACCTTCACGTCTCCTGAATCCGGGGCAGGATCCCGTGCCGGGGCTGTTCTGGCTGGCTGCCCCTCTATAAATGCTGCCAGGCAGTGCCGGGGAGAGGGGATGCCGAGTGTGACCTGGCTTACCGCTAACCTGTTTTTGGTCTCTTAGACATCAATTACTGCTGACCCACATGGGTCAGAACAAAAAGCCGTAATTATACTTGATATTTTTAATTTTAAAAATGTACTCATTACATTTTGAAATTTATTAAGCTGTTTTGTGCTTTCAGCTCCCTAAGAAACACAGCTCCAATCCATGCACACCATTTATAAGCATAGTAATATTTCTAATGTAGACTGCAACTACATTGTAAGTTAGTGCGATAAAGAATAAACGTGAGCACAGGATGTCGTCTTGTTTTCTCTTTAACTGTGAATTAAGTTTTGAATCAGAAAAGGAATTGTTCGTTTAATTTTTTTTTGAGACGGAGTCTCGCTCTGTCACCCAAGCTGGAGTGCAGTGGCACAACCTCGGCTCACTGCAAGCTCCGCCTCCCTCCCAGGTTCACACCAGTCTCCTACCTCAGCCTCCCGAGTAGCTGGGACTACAGGCACCAGCCACCATGCCCGGTTAATTTTTTATATTTTTATTAGAGACGGGGTTTCACCATGTTAGCCAGGATGGTCTTGATCTCCTGACCTCGTGATCCGCCCGCCTCGGCCTCCCAAAGTGCTGGGATTAAAGGCATCAGCCCCCACACCCGGCCGTTCGTTTCTTTTTTTTATTTTTTGTATAGAATGGGTCTCACTATGTTGTCCAGGCTGGTCTCAAACTCCTGGCCTCAAGCGATCATCCCACCACAGCCTCTCGAAGTGGTGGGATTATAAGCATGAGCCACTGCACCTGGGCGGAGCTGTCATTTCTATTTCAGTTCTCCAATAACCGAATCTCCATTAGAGGCGGAAATGCCAGGATAGAAATATCAATTCTACTTCTCCCAAGCCCCATTTCCTATTCCCCCCCCTGCAATCTGAATCAGTTTGGTCTAAAACTAAACCAAAGTTGTTCAAATAGTCCCACCTGAAAAGAAAATACAAACAAATCTGACAGACACAGCCAAATAAGATAGTTTATCATAAAGAATGTATCTGATCTGAGATGGAACTTCTAGACTGTTGAAGTTTCCTGAATTACCGGGATGGTTTTTGTCACCATGGTGCGCCTCTCAGACCACAGCTGAGCTTATGCTTCTTGGGGGGACTCATGGTGGGCCCCAAGATCCTTCCAGGATGGGTCTGGCCATGCCAGGGAGGCCAACCATGGGGATTAGAGGGTTGGGGCTTTGAGCCAGTGGTGACGGCTCAGCCTTCTGACCTCCGGGGGGTGGAGGGGGTTGAAGACTGGGTTCAACCATGCGGCCAATAATTCAACTCTGGGAGGCTTGGGGTCAGTGAGGGTGGTAGGAATGCAGGATTTGCCCTGGGTGGCAGAGAGGCCAGACAGGGTCAAGGAGAAATGCAGTGGCCTGCACAGAGAGATCAGGAACGAGCTTATGGTCACAATTTTTGGACTGTCTTCTTGACTTTGGCTCTGGGACCCCAAGGGCAGCTCATTGGAAGCTGTTCTCACAGACTGGACACACTGTCAGATGATCATCTGTAATAGTCAGGACGGGAGACAGACCGTGAAACTAAAGGTGTATTAGAGGCTCGAGGAGCCAGGCAGCTCTGCAGACACACACAGTAGGAGTCGGAGAGAAGCCGGAGCAGGAGAGGGTGTACAACCAGCTCAGGACAAACCCTGCAAAACAGACATTCTCGGGCCAGGTGACCATATGCTATAAGATGTGGACAGGCTCCTAGGAGACAATAGGAATGGGTGACCTGTGGCCCCGGACAAGCTGCCGTGTCTCTGCACACTTTCTCTGATGACCTCGAGGGGGTTATGTTTGATCGAATTCTAAATTCTGAAAGTCTGTCTTTCCCACAGAGGTGAAAACACGGCCTCTTGCACTTGATTTCAAATCATGCTTCTCTTAGCCTGAGGTGAGAAGTCACACAGAAATGACCCATCTTCCAGGTGAGGGGACTGCCTTTCTCTTGGGGCTGCTGTGCTGTGCAGACACTCACTGAAATGGAGGCTACTCCCTGGGCAGCTTCTGTCCTCCAGGGGTCAGCTCTCAGTCCCTGGAACATGCTCACACATATCCCTCCATCCCTCTGCCCCCCCAGCTAGGATGTGATTCTAGTCGGAGTGGTTTCTGATTTCCCTCCTGCCAGCAGACCACAAGCAGCAGAGGAGAAGGATCTACCAGAAGTAGGCACGCCGAACAGCCAAAATGGTCGCAAGAGCCTGAGCTGAAGGGATGTAAAAAGATTTTTTTAAAAGATTAAAAACAAATACTTAAGAACTTAGAAAGCAAACTAGTCTTGAGGCATTCAGTGTAGGTGGCAAGAGCTACCCGCCCAGTGGTGCCTGAGGATCCAAGTGCCCGTGATGTGCAGAGGCGCACGCATCCTTCTCTGCTACTGTCCCACGAAGTCACTCCGTTGACTCAAAGTCACACTCGGTGTGATGGACCAGTACAAAGTGTAATTTTTCCATAGATCACAGGACTCAAGCATTGGAAGGAAACATTGATTTTTCCCAGTTTCAATCTCTCCCCTCTATGAAAATTCCCTCGATAATATCTCGTGTGTAAAATATTACCTGTTTCATAACCTGAAGGGCTTTGTGACAGAGAGACATATCTCAGAGATACTGCACGTTCAGTTCCCGACCACCGCAATGAAGTGAATATCGCAATTTGCAAGTCACACTCATGTTTTGGTTTTCCAGTGCACATACAAGGTCTGTTTATACTCTACTGCAGTCTATTAAGTGTGCAATAGCATTGTCTAAAAAACATGTACACACCTTAATATAAAAATACTTTATGCTAAAAAACGTGAACAATCATCTGAGCCTTCGGTGAGTCACGATCTCATTGCTGGTGGAGGGTCCTGCTTGGATGTTGATGGTCCTGCTTGGATGCTGACGGTGAGTCACGATCTCATTGCTGGTGGAGGGTCCTGCTTGGATGAGAGTGGTGGGTGCTAAAGGCTGGGGGGACTGTGGCAATTTCTTCAAATGAGACAGCAGTGAAGCCTGCCGCGTCAATGGACTCTTCCTCTCATGAAAGACTTCTCTGTAGCATGCAATGCTGTTTGATAGCATTTTACCCACAGTAGAACTTCGTTCGAAATTACAGTCAATCCTCTCAAACCCTGCCACTGCTTTACCAGCTAAGTTCATGCAATATTCGAAGTCCTTGTTGTCATTTCAACAATGTCCACAGCATCTTTGCCAAGAGTAGACACCATCCCACACGACTTGTTTTGCTCATCTCTAAGAAGCAAATCTTCATCTGGACAAGTTTGATTATGAGATTGTGGCAATTCAGACCATCTTCGGGCTCCACGTCTAATTCTACTTCTCTTGCTATTTCCACCACATCTGCAGCTACTTCCTCCATGGAAGCCTTGAACCCCTCCAACCTTATCCACAAGGGTTGGAATCAACTTCTTCCCAACTCCTGTTAATATTGATACTCTCACCTCCTCCGATGAATCACAAACATTCCTTTTTTTTTTTTTTTTGAGACGGAGTCTTGCTCTGTTGCCCAGGCTGGAGAGTGCAGTGGCGTGATCTCGGCTCACTGCAAGCTCTGCCTCCTGGGTTCACGCCATTCTCCTGCCTCAGCCTCCTGAGTAGCTGGGACTACAGGTGCCCGCCACCACGCCCAGCAGATTTTTTGAGTTTTTAGTAGAGACGGGGTTTCACTGTGTTAGCTGTGATGGTCTTGATCTCCTGACCTTGTGATCTGCCCACCTCGGCCTCCCAAAGTTCTGGGATTACAGGTGGGAGCCACCGCGCCCGGCCCACAAACACTCTTAATGGCATCTAGAATGATGAATCCTTTCCAGAAGGTTTTCCATTGACTTTGGCCAAATCCGTCAGAGGAATTATCATCCATGACAACTATAGTCTTATGAAATATAGTCCTTAAATAATGAGACTTGACGGTCAAAATTCCGCCTTGATCCATGGGCTGAAGAACAGATATTGGGCTAGCAGGCATGAAACCTCCTTGTATATTCCCATCAAAGCTCTAGCGTGACAAGGTACATTGTCCATAAGCAGTAATATTTTGAAAGGAATTTTTCTTTTCTGAGCTGCAGGTCTCAAAAGTAGGCTTCAAATATTCAGTAAAACACGCTGTAAACAGATGAGCTCTCACCGAGGCTTTGCCGTTCCATTTACAGAACACAGGCAAAGTAGACCGAGCATCGTTCTTAAGAGTCCTAAGATTTTCAGCATGGTAAATGAGTGTTGGCTTCAACTTAAAGTCCCCAGCTCCATTAGCCCTTAGCTAACAAGAGAGTCAGCCGGCCCTTTGAAGCTTTGAAACCAGACACTGACTTCTCTGTAGCTAGGAAAGTCCTAGATGGTATCTTCTTCCCATAAAAGGCTGTTTCGCCTACACTGAGAATTTCCTGTTAGTGTAGCCACCCTCATCACTGTTCCCAGCTAGGTCTTCTGAATAACTTACCTAGTTTCTCCATCAGCACCTGCTGCTTTACCTTGTACTTTTATGTTACGGGGACGGCATCTTTCCTTAAATCTCACAAACCAATCCCAGCTAGCTTCCAGTTTTCTTCTGCAGCTTCCTCACCTCTCTCGGTCTTCACAAAACTGACGAGAGCTATGGCCTTGTACTGGGTTAGGCTTTGGCCTAAGGGAATGGTGAGGCTGGTTTGATTTTTCTCTCCAGACCACTCAAACTTTCTCCACATCAGCAATAAGACTGTTTCGCTTTCTTATCATTTGTGTGTTCACTGGAGCACTTTATATTTCCTTCAATTACTTTCCCTTTGCATTCACAGCTTGGCTGACTGTTTGGGGCAAGAGGTCTAGCTTTTGTCTTGTCTTGGCTTTCGACATGCCTTCTTTACTAAGCTTCATCATTTCCAGTCTGCTTTCTAGTGAGAGATGTACAATCCTCCCCTTCACCTGGGCGCTTAGAGGCCTTCGCAGGGTTATTAACTGGCCAAATTTCACACTGCGGGTCTCAAGGAATACAGGGGCCCAAGGAGAGGGAGAGAGACAGGGAATGGCCAGTTGGTGGAGCAGTCAGAACACACACGGCATTTAGAGCTTAAGTTTGCCATCTTACATGGGCGTGGTTCATGGTGTCCCCAAACAATTACAATAGTAACATTCAAGATCACTGATCAGGGATCACTGTCACAGATACAATAATAGTGACAAAGTGTGAAACATTGTGAGAATTCCCAAAATGTGACGCAGAGACACTAAGTGAGCACACGCGGTTGGAAAAATTGTACCAATAGGCTTGCTTAACACAGGGTTGGTGTAAACTTCGAATTTGTAAAAAAACAAAAACAAATGCGCAATATCTGAGACATGCAATAAAAGACGGCATGCCTTATTCTGGAAATATAAACTGTTTCTTTCTTTCTTTTTTTTTTTTTTTGAGACAGAGACTCGCTCTGTTGCCCAGGCTGGAGTGCAGTGGCATAATTTCGGCTCACTGCAACCTCCGCCTCTGGGGTTCAAGCAATTCTCTGCCTCAGCCCCCCGAGTAGCTGGGATTACAGGCACCCACCACCATGCCTGGTTATTTTTTGTATTTTTAGTAGAGACGGGGTTTCACCATCTTGGCCAGGCTGGTCTTGAACTCCTAACCTTGTGATCCACCCGCCTCGGCCTCCCAAAGTGCTGCGATTACAGGCGTGAGCCTCTGCGGCCAGCCACTATTTCTTTAAATAATAAGTTTTGGTTATTTAGAAAATGAACCTTTGTGAGACCCTTGACTAACCCATCAATAACAGATAAATGAGGCTTTAATATATTCTGAATCCATTTCAGAAAATCTTATCTAATGGGGATAGATTGCGTCGAAGCATTACTCTGCCAACTTTGAAAGGAGATAAATGATCAGCGGAGTGACTCACAGACAGTGATAAGCGCACAGGCTGATAAATGGAAGAGGTCCCAGAGAACAATGGAAGCGAAGCCCAGTGCTGAGTCACTTTGTAATTTAAAGAGAATAGGGGGAAAACCACCGTCAGGCACAGGACACCTCAGGAATATCAGAAATTAACAACAACAGTAACAGAAACCCAACTGTACGAGAGAGAGATGAAGCGAGGTGTGTGTGAGAAAAACAGTTTTGAAAAAAGACTTGAAAGAAAGCAATTGGTGGAATTGTGGCTGTAGGGGGTAATTGCTCTGGCAGAAGAGGATCAGATAAGTACTTTTTTTCTATATAGAAAGCCTTGGCCCTTTAATGCGCAAATGATGACTTGGTCAAACCCATCTTCTTTGACTTCACTCTGAGGATGAAGATGACGGGGCTTGATAACTCTGAGGGAAACAGTATTAAATTCTTCACTCCTTATGATGGCTTTGGCAGAAGTGGTTTTATAGAAAGCAACCTCTCTCACTGCCTGAGGGCCTCCGAGTCAGCTCCGTAAATTGGGTTTTCTCCAGGCTCATGAGAATTAGTCTCTGATTTCAGGAGGAGAGATGAAATGCTAATTGGGTCTTTAAATGATTTAACAATTAATCAATCCATAAGGCCTTAGGAGCCTGGTCCCTCTGGTGTGCTCAATACAGGAAGATGCTTTGGGGAATATGAAGTCATCGCAGAAACCGGGTCCTGTCCCCACGGCACTGGAAAACTAGAGGAAAGACGCTACTAAAACAAGGGGTGACCAGCATTTAATGATGACTTTTGTGGTTAATTTACAGGCTGCCTCATGGAACCATCTGGAGTTTTAGAAGCCTCTTCTCTCGGGGGGGATGAAGGCAGAGCCCTCCTAAATTGGTCCTCCTCAGTAAGGCAAAAGACACCATCTCATTTCAGCTCAGTAAGTGGAGAGAGGCTTACCCAGACATTTACTAGGTTCCTACTGTATACCTGGCACTGGTCCAGGCATTGAGGACTCAACAGCAAACAGACACATCTCGAATCGATGTCAGAAGGTCATAGAATGTGGTCAGAATAATGCAGGGTAAAGGGCTAGAAAGTTCCCAGCCCCAGAGGCAGGGTGCTGTTAGGAAAGGGGAAAACAGCATTCTTGTATAAAATGGTAAGAAAGCACAAAGAGCTGTAACTTAGAGCATCCCTCCCCAGCTGGCTTCCACACCAGGATCTTACAAACCCCGGGTGGATGCCACCCTCACAGCCATCCTTTGAGATGAATGATACCACACCCAGTCTACAAGGTGAGAGGCCGAGGCTGAGAAGTGAGGTGATTTTTCCAAAGTCACACAAGTAGTGAAAGGCAGGCAGGGCCTCCTGGGCCATCCCTTGCTCCTGTTGGCCCCACTGCTGGCCAGCAGCCCCACCAGGACTGTTCCGGGTGTGAGGTGGGTGCGGGGGCCGCCCCTTCACTCAGCCTTAATGAGGTGAAGCTTAGTGATGAAGTGTAAAACACAGGGCAAACAGACGTGAGAAGAGGCCAACGGCTGGTCTATTTTTGAAAGCTCACTTCTAAGGCTCCTAATTTCTATATTTAACAAAGCAGCTTTTAACTGAAGTGGAGAGGCAAGGAGAAAACAGGCTTTCAGGCTCCTCTGAAGGACATTGTTTAGCCATAAGTACCTCTCAGTCCCTTCCCTTCAGCAGTATGAGATTTTTTTCTTCTTCTTTTTTTTTTTTTTGGTTATCTGAGTAAATGATGGAAACATTACAGAGCTCAGTTTGAAAGTTACCTGAGAAGGACAGAATGCCCTGCAATTATGGGTTATTATTGTTATCATTCTATTGCCATTGCTGTAGAGTCAAGCCCTGTTGGATCTAAAGAAACACCATGAAGGAACACCTTTACCAATTCATCCAGGTTTGGGATAGAGGAGCCCTTCATGACACTAACAATTCACGAGGAACAACTGTCTTCCAAATCAGTTCTGTAACCAGTTTGTACTTAAATTGGTTTGAATCACAAATTTGCAGAGATTTCTATATTTAGAGATGAGATGGTTTACCATTACAGAAAGCCTATTATTTTATACATACAGCAACATTTGCTGAAAAATGTATTTTACTTAGAGGAAATCAAATAAGCAAATAGTAGGGAAGATATGTAAATCAGTAGAACATAAAATTGTGCAGAATAAAAAGAATGGGCTATATTGGAAGTATGCAATTTGGCTTCTGCTGACAGAGTCTTTATGAACTGCTAACACGTATTTATTTGATACCAACGATGGATGATCTAAGGTTCTCAAAGGTAGTTTTAAAAATGTGCATAGTACAACAGCTCCTAGGAACTCACTGGCCATATCCTCCTATATTATCAAAATGAAAAAAAAAAAAAAAAATCCTCAGCCTGAGATCCGAAAGGGAGGAGGAAAGAGGCAGGAGCAGGGCTGGATGAGGGCTTTGGGTACCTGTTGTCTGGGTTTTGGTAGAGTGACATGAGCTTGCTTGTTTACCCATGGTGGGGAAACCAGGGCATGTGAGCATCAAGGTAAGAGTGGGGAACAGAAGGAGGCCTGCCAATGGGCGGAGACATCCACACATTCATTCATTCCTTCATGCATGCAGGAAGGCAACAACCAACCAAAATACATTTATTAACACCTGTTATATACCAAACACTACGTCAGGCACTCAAAATTCAAAACAGTGCCTCCAAGGTGCTTCTGTGCCAGGAGGAGAGGGAGCCATGAAGACATGTTCGTCCTCTGCAGCATGATCAGGGCTACCAGGAGGATGAGCTGTGCGCAGGGAAGAACTGCAGGCAGCATCCTGGTAACTGAACAGCAGGAAGTGCTACTGCGGCTGAATGCTAAGGGGTGCATGATTAGGAAACCTCTGGGGAAGCCCACGGATGACGGGCACCCAGCCGCAGGGGCAGTGGATGGCTGGGGCTCATGAAGGGCAGAAAGAGCCCAGGGATGTAGGCTCCAATGCCTGAAGGCAGGGGCTGGGGGAGACCAGCCTGCCCCGTGTGTACACAAAAGCTGGAGGACCCTCTGTGTGGCAGACTTGCAGCTGCAGCCCTGGACCCTCAGTGATTCTCTGGAGGACCCTCTGTGTGGCAGGCTTGCAGCTGCAGCCCTGGACCCTCAGTGATTCTCTGGAGGACCCTCTGTGTGGCAGGCTTGCAGCTGCAGCCCGGGACCCTCAGTGATTCTGTGGAGGACCCTCTGTGTGGCAGGCTTGCAGCCGCAGCCCTGGACCCTCAGTGATTCTGTGGATGACCCTCTGTGTGGCAGGCTTGCAGCCGCAGCCCTGGACCCTCAGTGATTCTGTGGAGGACCCTCTGTGTGGCAGGCTTGCAGCCGCAGCCCTGGACCCTCAGTGATTCTCTGGAGGACACCCTGTGTGGCAGGCTTGCAGCCGCAGCCCGGGACCCTCTGTGTGGCAGGCTTGCAGCCGCAGCCCTGGACCCTCAGTGATTCTGTGGAGGACCCTCTGTGTGCCAGGCTTGCAGCTGCAGCACCAGGACCCTCACCCCACCGCCGACGGCTGATTCTGTAGAGCCATGGGGACTCCTGCTGCTTCACGACTAACCAGAATGACCTCTGCTGTCTAAAGAGAACAAGGGGTCATCCTGAAAGGAGACAGAACAGGAGGTGGGATGGGATTTTTTTTTCAGGAATGGATGGCACCACAGGGCCTTCTAGACTGGCTGCTACACATCGTGAACCTTTTACATCCACAAATAGGGGCTGGAGGAAAGCTGTTGGTGAGTTCCACTCATTTCCACATGCCTGTGGCAGACACAGAAGCCACATGCTCGGCACTTAGCAAGCATTCTTTTCATTTTTAATCCCCTCAGCTGGAGTCTCGGGATTCAGGGATCAATGAGACAGGGCTCCTATACTCAGAGTGTTCAAATTCTATTTTTAGGCAATGATTTCGTATACGGAATCTTTCCTGGATCAAAGGGGGCAGGGTCCAATGAGGAACATCTAAGATTGCCTTTGTCGAATGGCCCAGCACGTCAAACGGTGGCCAGGGACGGATGGGCTGGGTGTGCCCCCGGAGTTGGCCGCTGCCCTGACGAGTGCTCGGTTGGGATTTTTTATTTTCAGGTTTTATTTTCGTACTCAGGCACTCAGGGAATATTGAGAGAGTAGTGCTTTTAAAAAGCAAATAAATACATGTCAGAAAAATAGAATGTGTCAGCAGGTATTTCTGCTCCATAAATAGAGAGGGGAGTGGAGGATGAGAGACAGCAGAGACAGAGGAGATTGACGGTTCCCACCTGAGCTCTTCGGATCCCCCAGGAAGGTCCAGATTGGAAGTAATGGGCGGTTGCTTTCTGTTTTCAGGATTTCACAAGACTTAATGGAAAGTATTTACCCATGGAGAGGCAGCTGGGACTCACTGAAACCCCAAGTCCAGGTGGCTTTCATGGGAATGACCTCACCTCAGCGGTTCCACCCCAGCATCTCTCACGGATTGGAAGCTCTCAAGGGCATTACGTGGAAAAATGAACTTGCTACTTAAGCGCAGAGTGGTAAACAGGGCCTATCAGGATAAGGTGTCCACAGGAAAAATATGACAAAAAGGATCCACGGGGATAAGAACCAATGATCACACCACCTACACCAAAAACAAAACTTCTCAATTCTGAAGTTTAAAGAAACTACAGAAAAACCTTGTCCATATCCATAGCTACGTAGCATGACGCACTGGCCTCTGACCGCTGACTTGGGACACAAGACAGGTGTGACACGTGTGAAGTGGCAGTCACTGACAGGGGTGCAGTAACGAGATAACTGGGAACTGACTAATACCAGGCATCTCAGTACTCACATTACTTCCAGCCGGGCCATCCTAGAATCGTTCCCGCCTTCAGAAACAATCTCGCAGGTGTAATCACCGATGTCACCCGACCACGTCTGGCTGATGAGAAGGGACCCGTCCTTCTCCACCACGATCCTAGATGTGCTCGATGGAGTCAGGGCCACGTTGTCCTTCTTCCAAACGTAGCTGTGGGCCAAGCAAAGGGTCTTGAGTTACAAACCCCACAGGGACAGAATCACTGGTCCTTCCCTGTCTCTTAAAAAGCAAGCAACTAACAATCTTGTGAATGCACTTTACAAACCACTGAATTGTGCTCTTTAAAAGAGTGATTTTTCTTTGCTTTTTGTTTTGTTTTGCTTTTTTTGTTTTTGTTATTTGAGACAGAGTCTTGCTGTGTGGCCCAGACTGGAGTGCAGTGGCACGCTCTTGGCTCACTGTAGCCTCTACCTCCTGTTCAAGCAATTCTTGTGCCTCAGCCTCCTGAGTAGCTGGGACCACAGGTGTGTGCCACCATGCTCGGCTAATTTTTTTTTTATATTTTTAGTAGAGATGAGGTTTTGCCACGTGGCCCAGGCTGGTCTTGAACTCCTGGCCTCAAGGGATCTGCCCGCCTCGGCCTCCCAAAGTGCTGGGATTACAGGTCTGAGTCACTGCACTTGGCCTAAAAGAGTGAATTTTTTGGGAGGCCGAGACGGGCAGATCACGAGGTCAGGAGATCGAGACCATTCTGGCTAACACGGTGAAACCCCGTCTATACTAAAAAAAATACAAAAAACTAGCCAGGCGAGGTGGTGGGTGCCTGTAGTCCCAGCTACTTGGGAGGCTGAGGCAGGAGAATGGCGTGAACCCGAGAGGAGGAGCTTGCAGTGAGCTGAGATCCAGCCACTGCACTCCAGCCTGGGTGACAGAGCAAGACTCTGTCTCAAAAAAAAAAAAAAAAAAAAAAAGAGTGAATTTTATGGCATGTGAATTAAACCAAAATATAATAATAAAAAAGAAAAGCAACCAGATATCTTGGTCATAATACACAAACAGATGCTGAGGTTAAAAACAGAGCAATGAAAATGACTGCCCCTGCCTGACTGATCTTGTGTTCTAGAGATGAGAAGTCTGTAGAACCATGGGCATACCTGTCACCTATGAAAACGGCACTCAACATTCCTGCACCGGTAATGCTCCTGGAGGACAAGAGTATTGTCTGGACAGGAGGCAACGACTATTTAAAAAAAACTGCAGAGTGGAATTGCTCGACTCATGGAAAAAAAAAAACACACTTCAAAAACATATTTTCTTAAAATTTGACCATTCTGGCAGATGGTCCTTAAAATTGCATTTCTTTCTCATTTAATCTATCTGTAGCAATTTGAGCACATTTTTCTTTTCAAATACAGAATCAACTGAGAGGCTGCCCAGTCTTTAGATGACCACGGGCAGGGGCAGCACTCATTGCTATATGGAATGAAAGTGCTGTTTTTCTTTTCCACAATAATGTGATCGGATTTTCAAAATGTGCCCAGTTCTTTAAAGCCTTCATATTCATAAGCACCGACATTTACAAACTACTCTTATCAGCAATTACCCTGAGATAGAACAGGGCCGATTCCACAAGACGGAGATGGACAGATTGCTCACCCCGGGGCACCGCATCCGGCTGGAATGGCCACTTAGGGCCTGGCGCTCCTCAGGGCAGAGCAACCCTGGGATGAGGGGCGCCCTGAGAGCGAGTAACCCAGTTCCATCTCAGGAAGGGGCCTCCAATTTAATCACATATAACAAGCTACGGGGAAACCACAGAGATCCGAGGGGGTTCTTTTTGAGCCGTCAGAGTAGCAGAAAGCAGACTTCCTCGAAGTCATACTCCAAATCATTTACGAAGGAGCTCTTTCCCAGGCCTGACGACCGACCGTCTCCAGGGCAGCCACAGGGTGGGGGGGCGGGGGTGTTCTAGGTCATCTTTCACTTGCTAGTTTTTGTTTGTTTGTTTTGTTTTACATTCGGCACCCTGGTACCTAAACCAAATTTGGATTCTGAGCCCTGGGAAACCCCAGGGAGTTGGGTGGAGACATGGAAATTTACAATTGGCCAAAGGCCCGCTAGAAGCGTGAGACAACAGCCGCGGAGTCTCCGCGTCCTGCTGCTGACCGTGCACCCACAGCCGTCCCCTCTGCTCTGGGTGAGGGGCCCCAGAAAGTAGGAGGGCGTCTTGAGTCTGCCCATTCGACTCACGCACTGTGCCCCTTCTGGGGTAAGGCTGGAGTGGAAATACTCTGATGACTGGATTTTTCTTTTTTTACTTTCAAGGCTGATTCCAAACATTTAAAACTATTCCGAAGGTGGCTGCTCTTCAGGGAACAGCTCCCCATTGGCGCCCACCTGTCTGCTGCCACAACTTCACCTGGAGTCTCATATTTTGCACAGTTACTTTCCTGACCTGAATTCAAACAAAGACGGGATATCAGCATTCCTTTAGAGAACCCTTGGCCGGGCGCGGTGGCTCACGCCTGTAATCTCAGCACTTTGGGAGGCTGAGGCGGGCGGATCACGAGGTCAGGAGATCGAGACCATCCTGGCTAACACGGTGAAACCCCATCTCTACTAAAAATACAAAAAATTAGCCAGGCGTGGTGACGGGTGCCTGCAGTCCCAGCTACCCAGGAGGCTGAGGCAGGAGAATGGTGTGAGCCCAGGAGTCGGAGCTCGCAGTGAGCTGAGGTCGTGCCACTGCACTCCAGCCTGGGCGACAGAGCGAGGGTCTGTCTCAAAAAAAAAAAAAAAAAAAAAAAAAGAGAACCCTCACATCTGGTCTCCTTCTTGACATGTACCTTCCCATGAGTGCGCTGGGGGTTGTGGCTGCCTTTGTCCCATGCACAGGCCTCCCTCCCCGCCATTTCACAATGAAATTATCCGGAGAGTAAATAACTCCCCCCGCAGGGAGCGGCACAGCCCCCATGTAAACACTGCTGAATCCTAGTCGATCCCTCTGGATTTTTCTCTCACTGAGTATCAGCCTCTGACAAGTACGTTTTACAGACAGTGTATTAACCTTGGTAGGAAGAAATCATGAAAAGCAGCATTAAAGTCATGAAGTGGAACATAGCTCACTGTAAATAATACATAAGGCTGGAGTGGAAAATGGGATTTGTGTGATTAATGATGGCGCCCACAACCAGAAGATGCCATAATCAGGGACCTGCCGCTGAAATCAAAGTTCCCCCAATTCTTCTTCCTCTTTTCGACTTCACTTCAGAAACTCACAGAATATCAACAAGCCCCAAAGCATTGTAACTGATTGTGCTCACCGGAGGGAAACCCGGGGGTCGTGCGTGGCTCCACAGTGCAGCGTAGCCGTGGTCCCCTTAATCACCACGTGGTCCTCAGGAGGGTGGACGATAGATGTCCGATCTGAAAAAACACAAGTCCCGAGTCAGACGACATGACAAGTGTGAGAGTTTCTGCCCTCGCGGGGATAATGCCCTGGTCATCTGACATCACAACCTCCAAGTTTTCTCTCATCTTGGCAGAGTGAGGGTAAATGGATCGTTCTCAGAAATGCTAGGGGAGTTAACAACAAGCAAAAAAGTCAACCACTGCAGCAAAGTCTGTCAACCCACCCCCCTCTCCTAAATCACCTTTAACCTCAAACACCATGGAAGTAAATGAACACCGACCATCCCATGCAGGTGTGGATGAGGTTCTAGGCGCTAAAATAAAACTTAGATTCTCTTCCTAGATGACCATCACTCTAGTCATTTCTAGCGTCTGTGTGGCACGTTGTGAGTCTGCCAAATGCTTTTGTTTAAGTTGTTGTATTTATTCCTCCAGACACTCTTGTGAGGGCTGTCATATTACTGCTCTCAGCTTTCAGGAAAGAAGACGGACGCTCAGAGATGCAGTGACTTGCCCACCTCCCGCAAGCCAGTACGGGGTGGGGACCTGCAGCTTGCCCGTGCGATGCGTCACTGTTTGCACCCATACCTCTAAGGGGGACCTGCTCTGCTTCCAGGAACAGAGCCTAGAACCTGGGAGTCAGGAGGCTAAGTTGGAGGCCAAGCCTGACCTCTGCTAATGATGAGTCCAGAAATACATCTCTGCATCTTAGTTTTCCTGGATATGGAAGGGAATGCTAACATCACTAATAGTTGTACAGATTAAAGTGGGCAGAGTGTGTGAAAATGTTCTGTAAAGCCAACAAAGTGTTATCCCAGTCAGGCTAGTGTCATTATAATGTTGAATCTCAGCGATCCACAAAATTTTCTGGTGAATGATCTACGGAGATTCAGATGCCACTTTTTCGTAAGCTTTTTAATATCCTACTGCTCAAGGCCATTGCTTCAGTTCTGATTGCAAAAGTTCACAAAACTGCAACCTCAGGCATAAATGGGTTAAATGTATGGTTACTATTTAGGGATATATAATGAACGAAGTGATTGAGAGAGTCATCCACCAAATGGAACAAAAGCTGCTTTTTACTACTTGACAGCATAGTGGGAACTTGGATTAATTTCCTTGAAACTCATGATCATTTTAGAACACTTAACAAATTAGAAAGAGTTGTTTATCAAAGTGGACACCAACTATATGATAGAAAATGCTAGACAAATATGAAATAAAGCACAATGATTTACTTTTTCTGGAAGAATGGCATTTTAACAAATTACTCCCTCAAGCAAGTTAAAACTTTCTCTCCTCATGTAGATAGCTTTGTAAAAATCTGTGAGTGAGCGCTCTTTTGCTTTTTAAATAATGAGCTTTTAGTAGTACAGATTGAGACGAGACAGAGAGGAGAAAGTATATTGGCAACTGAAGCTAAAAAGTGGCAATGGGGGGCCATTTGGTCCAATGTTTAAGCTCCAGAAAACTACTCTGCATTTCCAAAACATGTCTCGTTGATTAAAAAAAGGGCAAAAGCTGGAGAAACAATGAAGATTTTCCTTTCAGTTCACTCCTAATATACAAGAAACACTGATAGTTAATATATTAGAAGTGTTTTAGTTTTTCATAATAATTGTATGGCAAAATATTCCTTCTTTAGGATTTTAATTCTTAATTGTCTTATAAATTGCTTACAAAATTAACCAACACATCAGTTTTGTGATTTGAGCTAGTTTTGTGTAGTATCTCCACTGACTTTAAGAAGTCAATCTTTTATCTCTCCTGCAATGTCCCCATTACATCTGAATACATTTTCTAATTATTCTTTTAGACGCTGAAAATTTCATTTCTCAACAGATTTCTATAAACTAGTTGTAAAAATAATCATTCTCTTTTGATTAAATTAGCAAGCCCAAGGGCATGTTGACATCCCCGAAGCACATGACGACACGATGATTAAACCGTGGCTAATAAAAGGCTGACGTGTGAGGGCTGCTCCTTACTCCACACGGTGAGCGTGGCCGATGCGTTCAGGGAGCCCTCCGTGTTGGCCGCATAGCAGGTGTAGTTGCCGGCATCCTGGATGAAGACGGGTGCGATCTGTAGACCCCCCGATTCAAGAAGCATGAACCTAGGAATCCGGACAGAGCCACTGGCCAGAATGTGGTTTTCTGAAGAACAGTAGAGAAAAGAGGCATGTTACAGTCATAACACTGGAAGGAAAGGAAGATAGTGGTTAGAGCCATAAACAAGTAACATGGCTCGGCTCTGTGTCCCCAGCCAGGTCCCATCTTGAATTGTAATCCCCACACGTCGGGGAAGGAATCTGGTGGGAGGTGACTGGATCCTGAGGGTGGTTCCCCCACGATGTTCTCCTGATAGCAAGGGAGTTCTCATGAGATCTGATGGCTTAAAGGTGTTTGGCACTTCCCCCTTTGCTCCTTCTCTGTCCTGCAGCCACGTGAGATGAGCCTACTCCCTCTTCACCTTCCACTATGATTTCCTGAGGCCTCCCCAGCTATGCAGAACTGTGACTCAATTCAACCTCTTTTCTTTGTAAATTGCCCAGCCTCAGGTATGTCTTTATATCAGTGTGAGATCGGACTAATACAACAAAGAAATAACTTAAGGAAATAATCAGAATAAAGTGAAAATTGTATGCAAAGAAATAACTGAAGCGGTATCTGCTAGCACTGTTTAGAATAACAAAAACCAAGAACATCCTACTTGCTCAATATTGAGAGATTTGGTTAAACAAACTACGATCCATGAATGCGATTGCTATTTTTGGGTGACCGGTTTTTAGTTTTCTTTATATCTGCATGTATTTGAAACATTTTTATATAAAGCTATGATGTTCAAAATTAGGCAGGAAAACAAGAGACAGTAAGAGCCCAGCCCTGTTATTGATCTGTAGTGTCCCAGATCTTCAGCAGCCGTGTCTGAGTGCCGGGATTGTGCCTCTGAGACTCGAGAAGCTGCCATGCGGTTTTCCAGCAGGAAGAGAAAGATAAGGCTTTTGGCACGTCAGCCCGATACAGGCCAGCAAGTATGAGGAGCTCATCCGTGTGAATCAACAAGACTCAGCACAGACTTGTTCAGGATGGACTGTGTGTGCTGTTCTTTCAGTGGCCCTCGTGGAAGGGGCTATGGGAACTGCAAAGGCAGCCTTCCCAGAAACTGAACCCACAGTGGGCTGCAGCGTCCCAGGTTGACGGGGGAGGGCATGGAACGATGTGGCCCTGGAAGCATCTTTCTTCAACAAAACAGTGATCCTTAATTCTGAACGTCATAAGGAAGAGCTCCACTTCACAGTGGGAGAAGTAAGTGCTAGCAGAGTGATTTCACATCCAGTGCTTGATGCGGGAAGGCCCGAGGAGGCCTGAGGCACTCTCTGAAGGGCACGGGTAGTGAAGAGCGACATATGCACAATTCTTCTCTCTTTCTAATGTGTGTTTCCCTTTCTAGAAGGCAGGGATCTTGTCTGTCCTATTTATCCTTGTGCCCACGGTATCTTGCACCTGGTGGGCATTCTGTAAATCAGGGGTCCCCAAGCCCTGGGCCGCAGACCTGTTTGGAACCGGGCTGCGCAGCAGGAGGTGAGCGGTGGCCACCGAGCACGACTGCCTGAGCTCCTCCTCCTGTCAGTTCGGCAGCGCCATTAGATTCTCACAGGAGCGCACACCCTCCAGTGAACTGTACGTGCCACGGCTCTAGGGTGCACACTCCCTAGAAGAATCTAATGATCTGAGATGGAACAGTTTCATCCTGAGACCACCAGAGACCATGGAGAAATTCTCTTCCAAGAAACTGGTCCCTGGAACCAAAAAGGTTGGGGACTGCTGCTGTAAGAGGTTATTGAATCTTCATTGAGTGAACCCATAAATGAATAAACAAGAGAGTGAGTAAGAAGCAAGCCCTGGCCTGATAGGTTATGTTCTACATGGGCCGTGCAGTTGTGGGTGGTGGATGCTACCCACCTCTTTTCCAGGTGATGGCGGGTTTGGGAGCCCCGGACACCTCACACCTTAGAATGGCTGTCATCCCATCGGTAACCGTGGTGTCTGTTGGCCGCTGGGTGAACACTGGAGCAATATCTGAGAAGAAGAGTTAATGAAATGATGAGGGCCTCGTTCCCCTGAGATGCTCACACCAGCCTGGCGGAGGATACTGCACGGGCTTCAGAGAACCAGTCACAGAGATAACTGTAGTAATACGAAAGGAACGCTGTTCAGGAGGGACGGCAGCCCTCCACTGTTCGTCTCCCAGGAGTTACCTATCTTTGTTTACACCCTGGAGAGAAAATACAGCATCACGATGTAATAGACACACAAGTGGGAAGGTGCAAGGGCCCAGGAAGAACAGTTTCAGATGAATGTTAAAGAGAGCAGAGGCATTTATTTAGATCAGCCAAAAGATTGCTTTTGTTCTTTACATGAAAGGTAGCCCACACCTATATTTCCAGTACTTTAGGAGGCTGAGGCAAGAGGATTGCTTGAGCTCAGGAGTTTGAGACCAGCCTGGGCAACACAGCGAGATCCCTGTCTCTACCAAAAATGAAAACTTAGCCAGGTATGGTGGTGCGCGCCTGTAGTCCCACGTACTTGGGAGGTGGAGGCAGGAGGATTGCTTGAGCCCAGGAGGTCAAGGCTGCAGTGAGCTATGATTGTGCCACTGTACTACAGCCTGGGTGACAGAGTGAGACCTTATCTCGAAAACAAAAACAAAAAAACTAATTATTGAATATAAAATGTCATCCACAAGACGACACTTTCTAGGATCCTTTCTAGGATCTGTCCCGAGAGCTAAAATAACCAGGTTTCAAAGACCTCCATAAAGATACATTTCTGGGAGGTGTCATGAGCCCCAAGCGCGGGGTTTCTTCTTGTTCGTGGGGGATGGTCAGGGCCTCCAGCAGTCCCGACTCAGACCGAGGAAAGACAGGAGGAGTTCCTGATGGCTTCAGCGAGGGCTCGCCTGACTCTGTGCTACCCAATAACAATTAACCGGAACCCCTCGTACGACAGTGATCTGCATCTCTCAAGTCTTCTGTGAGGGTCCCTGGGCTGATACCCCTCAAGGAAAGAAGCGAGTAGACCTCACGGAACCCAGGGCACAGCCGCTGCCTCTTCCTGCACCTGCTGAGAATCCCATGGACCACGGCAAGTCCCAGAAACTTCATTGCCAGGACCCTTCCTGAAGCCAACCCTGTCTCTCCACCTCGCATACAACCACCTGAGTCCAGGGTCTTGCCAGAGGCTGCAGGGTCCTCTAACAGGTCTCAACACTTCTGACTGTCAGGGTCCCTGAGGTAGCCAGCCTTGGGCTGCCCTTTGAAAACTACAAAGGCCTTCATGTCCCTTCCCTGCTTGCTCACAGCTCCCGAGGCTCCTCCTGTTCTCAGTCCCTGTCCCTGCCTATCCCTCTGCCCTCTGGCCCATCATGGCCACCCTGCTTGTCACTGAGCCCCATCCTATCCGTCTCCGTTCACCTGCACTACATGCCGAGCTTGTTCTTCCAAGGCACTTGCTGTCCCCTCCAGCCTGTGCAATGTGCATGTCCCCGAGAGTTCACACTTCTGCTCCTTCTAAATCTCTCCTAGAGAAGCCCCCTCACACACTGTCTGGGGGAGACCCCCGGCTCACTCTGCCACCGCACCCACTCCCCTTTTCTGCAGCACCCCTGGCTGGCTGGAGTCATCTCGTCCTTCACTGCCTTTCTCCTCCCCGCAGACCCTCTGTCCTGGAAGCACAGGAACCTCGCCTGCCTTCCTCACAGCTGTGTCCCCAAAGCCTCATCCAGAGTGCCCAACACAGATGCTCAATAGCCGCTTGCTAAATGAGCAAATCAATATCGATTTTTTAAAGCACATTTTCCTTTCATTAAGGGTATTTTAATTAAAAAATTCATTTTGCACATAACCTCTTACTACAAAGCAGATAACATGATTGCAATCATTTATTTGTTTGTTCACTCACTGACTGCCATGGTAACAGCTTAGGCAGCACTTTCCTTTCCATTTCCAATCTGACCCTCGTGGGAATCCTATCATCTGGGCTTGCTGAGCTCCATTGTAACGGACGAGAAAACTGAGGCTGAGAGAAACCCAGTAATGTTCTCTGGGCTATCCTTTATTCTCATTCCTAAGTCTCCCACCAGAATGGAGATTGGCAAACGACAACCTGGGGGCCAAATTCAGTCTGCACCCCGTGTTCGTAAATAAAGTTTTATTGGAACACAGCCACTCGCATGTACTGAGAATTGTGACTGCTTTGAGGTGACTACAGCAATGCTGAGTAGGCTACATCTTTCAAAGCCAAAAATATCTACCGTTAGGCCCTTCGCAGAAAAATCTTGTCAATCCCTGCTCCGGAACGTCCCGGTTCACGATTGCAAGATAGGCTTCAAATAATTCTAATCGATCAAGACTCATCTTCTGACTTGAGCATCCAATATTATTTCTACTGCTTGAAGCAACAGTGGTTTCCTAAGCTCCAAAGTGAAAGACAAATTTGACCCGAGGGCAAGATTCAAGGAAGGGACCCCCTAGTTCACCAAAACACATGCACAGCTTGCTACACACCTAGTCAGTCTCTTCGCAGGCTCTGGGTGGGAAGAGCCCTCAGCTGTGCACACAGTGACATTGATTTGCTCTCTCCAACAGCTCTCACCCCTGAGGATATCAGCATTTTGCTCCCAAAAGGGCAAACGTGAAAGGTATATAGTTCCGTAATCACTAGATTCTACTTCATTTTAGAAGAACAATATTATACAACCATGGGAGATTAAAAAGAAAACCCACAGAAACAATGAAAACCTTTACCTTGAGTTTATTTTTCAAAGACAGAGTGCCAGGGTATTTCTGTTAATGGGATAATAAAAGAAACTCATGAAAGAACTATAATCGTTCAAGGAAAGTAAAATAGAGAATGAATGTAAAAAAAAAAAAAAATAGAAAAAAGATAAAAAGAAAAAGATGAGGAGTGAGCTATTCACTCAATAGTCCTTCCAATTCTGTCCAGAAAATAAGGGGAATTTTTTTTCTACTTCTCCTCAAGAAAGAGGAGGGCTTAGTGTAGGAAGAGGCAAGGCTGCCCGGAGAAGAGGAGGGCACTAGGGGCGGGGAGTGACAGGGCATCTGTGCAGCAAATGGGCCTACGCAGTTTCCCCACAGGACCCACAAAGGCTTCAGGTGTGCTTGAGAGCTAGCTCTCCTGGTCTGGCCACTTCTGGCCACATCACCCTCTCCGTTTACCTCAGGGGGCTGAACAGATACTACCACTTTCTGTGTGTGTTATACGGGGCAAAGTTTGGGAAGTTCTGCCTTGAAGGCCCAGTCCAGCAGGTCTGGCTTTGCCGATAGGTGAGGTAGCCGTGGGCCTGGGCGTACCCCCTGGATATACCCAGGTAGCCGTGGGCCTGGGTGTACCCACTGGTTAAATCCGGGTAGCCGTGGGCCTGGGCGTACCCCCTGGATATACCCAGGTAGCCGTGGGCCTGGGTGTACCCACTGGTTAAATCCGGGTAGCCGTGGGCCTGGGCGTACCCCCTGGATATACCCAGGTAGCCGTAGGCCTGGCCGTACCCCCGAATATACCCAGGTAGCCGTGGGCCTGGGTGTACCTACTGGTTAAATCCGGGTAGCCGTGGGCCCGGGCGTACCCCCTGGATATACCCAGGTAGCCGTGGGCCTGGGTGTACCCACTGGTTACATCCGGGTAGCCATGGGTCTGGGTGTACCCACTGGATATGTCCAGGTAGCCGTGGGCCTGGGTGTACCTACTGGTTAAATCCAGGTAGCCATGGGCCTGGGTGTACCCCCTGGATATACCCAGGTAGCCGTGGGCCTGGCCGTACCCCCTGGATATACCCAGGTAGCCGTGGGCCTGGGTGTACCCACTGGTTACATCCGGGTAGCCATGGGTCTGGGTGTACTCACTGGATATGTCCAGGTCAGGTAACTGTGGGCCTGGGGGAACTCACTGGTTACATCCAGGTAGGTGTGGGTCTGGATCTCCCCTCCTTCATTGCTGGCGAAGCACTGGAAGATTCCGGAGTCCTCTGGACGCAGCTTCTGGATGCGCAGGCCTCCGCTGGCGAGCACTTTGTATCGAGGATTCTGGAGCCTGCTGATGGAGATGGCATCCTTGTACCACTGGAGGGTGGGAAGGGGGACCCCTGCGTAGGAATGAGAATAAATAGGATTTTAAAAATAATTCCTGACGTGAGGACTGAGGCACATCTGTTGCAAAGGCTAGAATGGCAATATTTTAATAGGCATTTTCTTGTCTATTCATGCTTTCAAACACCCTGTAAGGAGCTATTTTTCTCGTTGTACATGAAGCAATTGACACAGAGGGGCATTGAGAGGAATAGCTGGCACGAATTCCGGCAACCCCGGCTGTGGTGCCTTCCAGGCTCCACTCTGAACCCACGCAGGCTCGTGCTCTTGTTTGGAAAGAAGGAGATACCAGCTGAGACTGACCTTAAGGTTCAGATGGAGATGAAGCCCTCTCTGTTCTGCAGTGCCCTACTCAGCCACTGTGGGAGGGCTCGGGCACAGGGTCATAGGGGCAGAGGAGAGGACACAGGCCACATCCCAGGTCTGTGCCTCGCGGACAGTGTCACCTTGGGCAGAGTACATTACCTGTCCCTTTCTTTGTCTCTGTTTCCTCACATGCAGGTAACTGAATGATCATCATGACTTCAGAAGATTGAAGATTGGATGTGTCTGTGTGTCTATGCGTGTGTATGTATATGTATGTGCATGTGAGTTTGTGCATGTGTATATATGTGCATTGTGTACATGTGTTTACGTGTGTATATATGTGCATGTGTTTATGTATATATGTATGTGTATACATGTGCATGTGTGTATATGTGTGTACATCTGTGTATATATGTGTGTACCTGTATATACGTGTATACATGTGTTTCTATGTGTGTCTGTGTGAGTTGGCGCATATACATGTGTGTGTGTATACATTTACGTATGTATTTATAAAACTCTTCCACCTGGCACCTGGTGAGTGCTCAAAGGCAGTATCACTATTCATCCCAACAGCTAACAATGAAAATAAGTGCCATCTTTTAAACAACCCCTATCAAAAGGGTTGGATACCACGGGCCTTCATGGAGTTCTACTATCTCAGAGGAGCAATTTATTAGGTTAAGTAACCTTGTTAAGGGTTGAGGAGGCACAAGAGGTATTCCATTGTGGATACAGGAAAAGCTGACTTGCTCCAGAGGCATATCTAGAGACTTAGCTCTAGATCTCAGATGGTTCTGTACCTCAGTTTCCCTAAATAGAAAGTGGATTTAAATAAAAAACCTATCTTGACATGCTTCAGTGCAAAGCACACCAAAACCCCTTGATTTAAGATGGCACGTGGCTAGGTGTGAGATGTCGACTTTAATAAATAAAGTTAATGCCATGGAATATCTCAAGATAATGTCTTCTCAGATTCTCTTCTTTGCCTTAATTATGTTTCCTGTCACTTTTCATTAAGTCAGGAAATTTTTAAAAATCCATTTCAAGGTAAAAGCATAACCATTTCATGTAATATCTCATAATAGCAGTTACACGATGTCGCTTTCGTAAGGAATAACCACTTCGCATGCTGCTATAGTTTCACTGTCAAAATTAAAAGAAAGCAGTAAATTATATGACGGCAGTGCAATGTCAGAAGATCTGTTCTCTCCATATTTCTAAGTCTACACTTAACAAGCACTTTACCCTGCAGAAGTCATGCAAAAAAAAAAAAAAGCCTTCTCTTGTCAAAGGGAGTTTAAGATTGTCATTTGTTGAAAAATAATTGTTAGCACATAGGGAACTGAGAGTATTTCTATTTTGGGGCAATTTAATGTCATAACAGAAATCTTATCCCCCGCAGTATCGTATACTCTTATTTCTGAAATACAAGCTCTCTAAATATTTTATAGCTTCACATTCACAGAGTTGTTGGCCTTCAGAAGTTGGCACTTACACAACAAAGAACAATGCAACCACCGTAAGAAAGACAATTCCATGTAAAATTCATCTTACTCTTCTGTCACTTCCCCCTCCTCCCATTTGCTGCATCAGTAGAGCTGGAACAGAGAAGAACAGAGAGAGAACAGAGCCGTGGACAGCAGCCGCTGTGAGCTGGTCAGGAGCTGAGGACCAGAACTCCTATTCAGCCAAGTCCCGGATGGGGAGCAGTGGTTACAAAGCACAGCGGGTTGGGAGGGGGTCTCTGGCAGAGGCTGATCTTTCCCTCCACCACCAGCACTGGAAGGGTGACACAGCACTGGAAGGATGATATACCAATTTCAGGAATAAGAAATGGCATCCACATAGTTGCCGGTAGGGACACATGACATTTGTTCTAAGTCCGGGGCTTCAGGTCCTGGGCGAAGCCAGTGTTCTGGCAAGAGCCAGGTGGCTGCTCTAGTGGCTGACAGATTTGCGTTTGGGTCCTGCCTCCATTACCATGTGGCCCTAGGTAAGTTATGTACCCAGCATTTAATGAGCAACTCCCACAGGCCACACGCTGGGCAATGACTTCATAAGAGAAGGATCCCATTTCAGCTCGTGGCCCAGTGCCTTGGGCACGTTACTTAACCATGCTTTCTAGGGCTTGGTTTTCCTGTGGTACCGTGAGATAATTGTCTTTCTCCTAGGAGCTGTTTTGAAGATTTACAAAACTGGTAGTCCTTCTTACCCTCCAAGCTCTTAGGGAAAATTCCATCCTTAGGACGGATGGGTACAAACAAAAGAAAAGTGATCCTCTTCATTTCTTGATAGTTGCCAGAATACGAACACAGATTTTGTTAACGAAACTGCCTTGACAAGCCTGTCTCTGCTAGAAGGTTTTGTGTAACAGCCTGCGCTGCCTGACATGAGATGGTGACAGTGGGCGGCTCGTAATTGAGGCATGGGGATGAAGGCTGGAATGACCTGAACAGCAAAGGAAAAGTGGACCCAGAGCTGAAAAGGCAAAAAAAAAAAAAAAAGCAACATTTTCTATTCAAATACTATATGGCCACAAAAAAGAATAAAATGGTGTCTTTTGCAGCAACCTGGATGGAACTGGAGGTCATTGAGTTACGTGAGAGAACTCAGACACAGAAAGATAAAGACTGCCTGTTCTCACTAATAAGTGGGCACTAAGTCACATGTGCACATGGACATAGCGTGTGGAAGGACAGACGATGGGGACTCAAAAGGGTGTGGGGTGGGCAATGGGAAATTACTTAACGGGTACAAGGGACATCACTCCAGTAATGGACGCACTCCTAGCTCTGGCTTCACCACTGTGCAATACATCAACGGAACGAAATTGCCTTGTACCCCGTATATCTACTACAAATACATGGACACCCATCTCTCCTTCCACAGAGTGGATATGGTCACCAGTCCCAGTCACCCCGTGGATGAGAAAGAATTTTCTGCCCCGAGTCTCGGGGGGGTCACACTCTTGTGGAGTCAGGGCCTTGGAAGGGGAGTGCACAGGATATGACGGAGTCCCCTCTCTGTCTGGGGTGGATGGAGGCTTCCTTTTTGCTCTGCTGGGTAAATATTATCATTTCTCTTTTGCAGGGGAGGAAGCAAAAGCTCGGCAAAGTCCAATGCCTTACCCGCGGTCACTGCCCCAACACCGATCTACCCTCTGAGGTCTGCCTTCGCCGTCACACTCAGTGTCTCCCTAGAATGACAGCAATTCTGCTGTGGAAAAAGGTTGTTTGCCTTCCTCCCAGTCATGGCTCCTTGTCCAGCAGCCACTCCGCACTCACCCATGGCTTGGCATCTGATGTCCACGGTTTCTTCTACTTCAGCTGAAATCCGACTCTCAGGCTCAGCAGTAAAATATGGTGGCTCT
Source organism: Mandrillus leucophaeus (assembly GCF_000951045.1). NCBI lineage: Eukaryota > Metazoa > Chordata > Mammalia > Primates > Cercopithecidae > Mandrillus > Mandrillus leucophaeus. The sequence goes on from NW_012101710.1 coordinate 1,126,898, forward strand.
TCAAACAAGAAAATAAAAAAAAGTCCCTAAGCCAAAGAAGGATATGTCAAGAGACCATATAACCTAAAATAGTTTAGGCTCCTCTTAAAAACTCTTCTTGAAAACTTCATCCTTAGTTAGCATCATGCGTACAAACTCAAAATTCAGTGAGCACACGCCAAAGGCAATTTACAGTCTGGGGTTTCAGAAGGCAAATTACTACGCAGGGCGATGGCTACTTTTCAGTTTATGGGCTTGAATCATGGAATATCTTAATTCACATTTTAGAAGGACGATCCCAAGAGGTTCATAAAGGTTTATATTTACAGCACCGTATTTTACGGGCTAGTTTGCTTCAGTATCTAAACTAAACACGAGCTCGTGAAGCTTGTCAAGTGCCTGAGGAAGGTGTGCAGCCTGTATCGGGGAACAGCCTATTAACATATTTTTAAAATTCTTAGCAGTTCTTCTCCAAAATAGAGATTTAATACTTCAATGGAATACAAAATAATAACTAAGAGAAAAAACAGAAGGGAGTGCTAATCTATCTTTACCAGCAAAGGAAACTCCTAGGTACTTGCAATCTCTAGATACCCCACTCGCCTGTTCTGCAGAAAAAAAATAGTGGTTGTATGAAACAATGAATTTCCTTGGAGAGCCAATTGCAATATTTTTCCAGTTTATTCAGCAGAAATTCAACAGAGGCATGGCCAAGTCTGTCAAGTATTAAGGTGGTGGTGATTTCATTATCATGATCACAAAAGGCTGTTGTGTTCACTTTCTGCGTGATAATTAAGTTCTGGGAACTGTCTTCCAGAGTTGGTTTATTTTCATTATAATTGTGTTGAATGTGGATAATATAGCTTGGCATGCCTCCTATATTGACTGTATCTTTAAAACAAGGTGGAACCTAACAGATGAAAAAGAGAAATGAAAACTAAGCATTTCAAAGAAACGATTAAGGGGGAAGCGGCTGAAGGTTTCTGGATGGAGGCAAAGTGAGGTTTCACTTCTGCGATTACCTGGACCACTCAAGCAGAAAGAATCTGCCTGAATTAACCACCCTGGCTGAGGAGATGGCTACAAATTCATTAGAAGGAAGTGGATTCCTCTACTTAGGTTTTTATGTGTGTAGACCAAGCCTGAAGAAATATTGCAGACATTTAATGTCTACCTTTTTCAAGCTCGTCTTCATTGCCCAACTCATACATTCCCCATTTGATCACAGTTCCTCAATCAATAATCATAAAGGCAGCATTATTTATATTCTAACTATACAGGAGCTGCCTGCTGTCGGAGCCCTTGTGTGCAGGTCCTGACCTGTATTCATCAGGGAAGCTAAGTCAATATCTACCGTCATGATCTGACTAAAAGCATGCTAGGGAAAAAGGAAAAAACATAATGTTCAACATCAACATTTGCTTATGATTAATTATAGTTTTCCTTTTCTTAGTTGAGCACTTTCTTTTTAGAAAACCGTGGAGTCCCGTGTGGTTGTGAGAAGTAACACTGTAACACTGAAAGAATTCATGGTCCCTTCACTTCGCTTCCGGCAGTGGTAACATCTTGCAAAACGATAGTGTAACATGACCAGGACACTGCTACTGATACAATCAACCTAGTTTATCCAGCTCTTGCCAGTGTTTCCTGTGCTCAAGTGTGCCTGTGAAAAGAGGGCAAATGCATGTCCTATGCAACGTTATTACCATTATTATAGGTCTAGGTGTCCATCAGCACAAGGATGTTGCCTTCCATGACCACGAGCACCTCAAGCTCCCACCCCTCACAACCACTAATCCATTCTCTGTTTCTGTAGGTTTGTTATTTCAAGAATGTTACAGAAAGGAGGTCATCCAGTGTAACCTTTGGAACTGTTTTTTCCACCCTTCATGCTTCCCCTGAGATTCACCCAAGATGACCTGTGCTTTGATGATACAAAATCCATATATATGAATGGTCAGCACCTACGGGCCCAGGGTGCCTTCCCTGAGGTACTGATTACCGCTGTCGCGTGGTCCGCTCCCCTGAGGCTTCTCTTGAGTGCCAGGAAGGGACCTCGCTGGGGTCAGGGAGAAGGGCACTTCACATAGTGACCCGAAGTTGGCTCGGCTGAGCAAGTGTGTGGCTCTGGGGACCTCCACGCCCGGACGGGGCTGCTCCTCTCCAACTGGTGACCTCTCTCCACCCGTCAGTGACCACCTGTGCTTGGCATACCTCGTGGTAAAACTCACCCGACTCCACACTCTCCATAGTACTGTGGCCTGGGTAAGGGTCTGGGGGGCAGCCTGCCACTGCCTGCAGGGGCCAATGTCCTGGGCAGTTTTAGCTGCTCAGTGCTAGGCATGGGTGGAAAACATCTGGCTGTTCACTGAGGATGCTCTTAGCTTCTTCTGGAAAGCCTTCCAGGTAGCTGTGCCTGGGGAACAGGTGCAGAGCTGCCCATGCCCTGCATGGCCTCTAAGCTTCCCTCAGTACTTCCCCACTGTGTGAGGGTACGAGTTCTCTCCCTGTCAACCTTCCCTAGTATTCTAACCCAGTGGCTGCTCAGATGGAGTTTCTCCCCATTTCCAGCTTCATTTTTACACACAGTCTGCTCTAAGGGAAAGAAGTGGAAGAAACACCAAGCCTACGGACCGTGAAAAGCCTGTGAGCTAAACACTGGGGAAAACCCACTGTAAATGAGTCATCCTGTGCATAGACTCTCAACCACTTACTCTTCAGAGGGCAGGAGGGCGAGGGCATGTCTTAGTCAATCAGCAGCAACTCTGCCTAGAAAGGGTACTCTGCCAACACGGGTCCACCCTGGACTTCTGAAAATGGATCCTGGCTGTAGTCAACAAAACCGGGGATGGAAACTAACACTTCTCCCTCTTTTGAAACAATACGAAGACATCAGCGAAAGGTTCTCATGCCCTATACGAAGTCACGCTGTTAGGAAAAGGGCAGTACAGGCTTTCTGCCTTCCATGTGGCCCAGAGCCCGTGGCAGCTGCCTCCAGGGGCAGCACAAGATTCTAGCTCCCCAGTCTCAGGACAGGAGGTGGGGAGACCTCCCAGACTGCCCCCAAACCAAGGGCCTCTGTCAAATGACCCCACTCTCCAAAATGCCAGTGTGACAAAGTGCAGGCTGGGGCCCGATGGAGGCAGCCGCAGTAAGACGGTCCCCCAACACCATGCATTTGTCCTGCTCTCCCATCCTGATGCTGCCTGGTTTTGGCCTCTGAGTTGCAAGGATTCTTCTGTGTAGGGATCACGGCAAGAGCCAAAGATGTCTACTGTGCTGCCTCCCTGTTCCTTCCAGGTCGCCCCTCTCAGGGAGCAGCATGTCAGATGCATGCCCTTGACTGGCCTGCACTGCACACTAGTCCACTGAGGTCGGCAGAATGGCTCCCAGCGGTGTCCATGCCCACACCCCTGGAACCTACGAATAGGCTGTGTTACTTGGCAAGATGGACTGTGCAGGTGGGATTAGGTGACCCACCTTAAAATCGGGAAACGGTCTTGGATTCGCTGGGTGGGCCCAATGTAATCACGTGAGTCCCTAAAAGGAGAGGACTTTCTGCGGCTGAAGGCACAGGGGAGAGCAGAGAGCTTCCATGTGTGACAAGAATGCATCCACAGCTGCTGGCTCTGGAGATGAGCCAGGGATTCAGGGGCCTCTGGAACCTGAGGGGACCCCTGGTCAGGAGCCAGCCCCCCAGCCACACGCACTGAATTCCACGAACAACTTGAAGGGGCTGGCAGCAGATGCCCTACCAGGTAAGAGTCCATCCCAGTGAGAACTCGCCCTCTGAGTTTCCGAGCCGGCATGGTCAGCAGGAGCAGGGTGCATGTGGGAGCAGCCAGCTTCGCGTGTGATGAGGAGACAATGTGGAAGGTGTGGGTTGGAGGGAAGGTGCATCTCACAGGCACCAAGGTGCCGCAGTCAGAGGTAAGGGGCATCCTTGTCTTACTTATCCCCAAGGGGAAAAAAAAATGGTTTCATAGGTGGTGAGGCACATCCTGATTCCAGAGACAGTAAACATGAAAAATGTGTGTCACATAACTGATTACTGGTAAATAGCTAGTGCAATGGGATAAATGGGATAACAGAGTTATGCCCACAGAAACTAATGCCACCATTTCAGAGCTTCTGTGACAGACATTCTTGCATTTAATCTTCACGATATAAGCTGGTATCATCTACATCCATCTCCTCCGTTTTATGGATGTGGAAACTGAGGCCAACACTCATTCAAGCCAGTGCATGGTGCAGTGAGAACTGGACCCTGGTTCTGTCTCCAGAGCCCGCACTGTTTTACTTCATGCTATGCTACCCCCACTGCGTTCCCAGAGCCCACTCTGTTTTACATCACACAGCGCTGCCCCTGGTACGTGCCCAAGGCTGCAAGGGCCCAGCTGAGAGCACAGTAGTCTCCCCGGGGTGAAGCCTCCAAGGGCTGCACAGCAGAGGGGAGGCTTGAGGAGATTCGTGGACATGCAGCCCTCGCCCACCAGGGGGGTCGCGGACACACAGCCCTCGCCAACCAGGTGGATCATGGATGCGCAGCCCTCACCGACCAGGTGAGACGGCACTGGGGCCGGAGGCACATTCTTCCCAGGCACAGGCATTAGCAGGGACACGGGGGTCTGTAGGAACATCACCCAGGCTTGGGTTGGCCTCCCCCAGAAGCAGGCCCTGAGACAGGTTTGATGCTGACAGTTTCTTGGGTGGTGAGGGAAACCCCATTGGGAGAGTGCAGGGTTGGCCGCAAAGAGCCTGTTATCCGGCAGCTCCCAGGGTGGGTGGCTGCAGCCTCATGCCTGGGGACGCTCTGGGAGCCAGTACAGAACACAACCCCATGAGGACGGGTAGCTAAGGGGCCTAGGTATCTAACCACCAGCTCCCCTCAGACTCTGGGTGAGGCTGTTCCTGGGGGTGTCGGTCCCCAGCACTTCTGCCTGCTGCAGGGGGCAAAGCTGCCTCCAGGCCAAGGACGTTGCCAGGAAGGACATGGGGGTATCTGCAGTTGGAAGTCACATACAGAAGTGGGAAAGATGGAGGCCCTGCTGGGCTGTTGCCTCCCTGTGTTCTGGGAACAGCTGTAGCATGGAGTGTGTCGGGTTGTGAGTGGTGTGGGGGAAATGGGAGGGGAGAGCAGAAAGTGTAGAGGGGAGGGCAGAGGGCTTAGAGGGGAAGCGGGAGGGGAGGGGAGGGTGTAGAGGGGAGGCTGGAGGGGAAGG
>NW_012101710.1:1133120-1143996 GCF_000951045.1 Mandrillus leucophaeus
GAGGGGAGGCTGGAGGGGAGGGTCTAGAGGGGAAGCAGGAGAGGAGGATGGAGGGTACAGAGGGGAGGCGGGAGGGGAGGGTGGAGGGCACAGAGGGGCTGCTCCACAAGACTGGGCAGCCAATGGCGGGGTGGTACCTGGAAGGCGACCTCTGTGCTCCCATTCAAGCCACAGAAATTAAGCAACACAGACGGGCAGGTGGGGCAAACAGCACAACTAGCCTGTCTTGTGTCATCGGTATAAAATACAAGTAATAGGAGCCAATTTGTTTCTCTGTCTTTGGCCTGTGTGCTCCTACGGGTGGCTCCTACAGGTCCACAGTGACAGTCCTGTGAAACCAGTAATGCTCCGGCCACAGGGCGCAGGGTTATAATCTCATCCAAATCCCTTGGAATTGACAGAGACACTCTCTTCAGGGTTTTTGCAGTTTGCGCCAATCACAAAAATCCTACCTGTCACAGCAAATTCTTATGAATAAAAGGGGATTTAAATCAACATCATAAACTAGTGACGTGTGTTCGTGTACCTTTAAAAGTCAGACCACGGAGAGGTGCTAACTCAAGAGAACACAAAAACAATCAGATATAAATGCAAAACCAAAGTTCTTAAGATAGATTTAAATATTTTAAAAAGGAATGATGATTGCAACAAACATTTACCGGGAGATACATTTCTTCTCTTGTTTAAATTCCCTTAAAATGTTTGAACACAGTATAGTCCCGTCTACTAGAGAATTACACATCAAAAATTTTAATTTTGGTTCAATCTATAATGTGCTGTGCTCACATAACTATAGATCAACCTTGATAAAAAAAAAAGTCTTTGCAGAGAATGGGATGTGTTATTTACATCTCTAGCGGCAGCATGGATGGGGAAGGTAGCAATACCAGCTCAGGCCCCTCATGTGGAATCGACAGTGACTGGTGATTCAAAGCCGGCTTCCTCGGATGCTTTTAACAGCCTTTCGCTTCTTTCAGAGGGACCGACGGGTTTGCACTGCGTTGTATTTACAAGAGTCATAGTCAGGACATGGAGCCATTTCCGAATGATTAAAGAAATGGGACGCGATCGAGGCAAACCACCTTTTGTGCAGTATTCCTTTTCTTGCTAATTTCATGGGACAATACCAGCTTTTTTTTTTTTTTCTCTTGCAAAGTGGCAGACTGCAAATTTTTGTATTGAAGGGGCTCTCTGAGAGTTTTCTTCTTCTTTGAGTTTTCCTGTTCTCAATTCCCCTTATTCCCAAAGAGGAGAGATGAAAAAGAGATTCTCCTTCCTAGAGGCGGCCTCCAAGGCTACCTCTTATCAACAGCGGCTACCACTGCGGAACACAGGCCGCTCTCATAGTCATCACAGCCACTTACGAAGAATAAACGCATGACAGTTGCTGGAAAAATGAGAGAAATAAAGGCACCTTGCCTCACAATTTAACCTCATCATAAACTGATAATAAGTTTAGTATTTTCTTAGCCACTGTACAAGGCACAGTCCCTAAACACTAATATTTTCCAGCATGTAGAGCTGGGCAACTCCATTGTACTTAATTTTATGTCCTCTTTCTCCTTGGTTCAGGAATAATATGTTGCCCAGTTTGAGGAAGCATCTCTGTTCTCTTTTCATTTATTTTTTTAAGTTTAACAAAAGGTAACATCCAATAGTTTTACCTTGTCTCCTAGGTCAAAAAATAACAGCTAAATTAATAATTAATAGAATAATTTCTAAAATAATAATTTCCTTTTTTTCTTGAGATGGGGTTTTGCTCTTGTGGCCCAGATTGGGGTGCAGTGGTGCGATCTTGGCTCACTGCAACCTCCGCCTCCCGGGTTCAAGTGATTCTCCTGCCTCAGCCTCCCGAGGAGCCGGGATTACAGGTGCCCGCCACCATGCCTGGCTAATGTTTGTATTTTTAGTAGAGATGGGGTTTCACCATGTTGGTCAGGCTGGTCTCAAACTTCTGGCCTCAAGTGATCCGCCCACCTTGGCCTCCCAAAGTGTTGGGATTACAGGTGTGAGCCACCACGCCCAGACAGCAATAATAGAATAATTTCTGAACACTGATGACGATAGCCAAGTAAGAGAGCTATAGAAAAGCTTAGCGGCCTAAAAGCTAGAATAGGAGAGGGATCTCTACGACAGGGGTTTCACCGCTCTGTTTCCAAGCTTTGTGACTAGAGTATTCAGAAGGACGTTTCCTGGAAGGATTCAGAATATCAACACTTCGGATTTAACGGACTTACATTCTTGGGAAAGACTAGGAAGGATTTGGAAGATAAACTCAACCTCACCTTCACTGGCTGATAAATAAAGCCACTGAAATACGCTGTTTTGTTTCTGCAGAAGAGTCAGTGCCGGATGCTATGTGAGATGCTGACAACACCACTTAGAGGCTCGGGCTTTACCTGTGATGAAAAGAAAGGCCTTCGCCCTGGCCGGTTCAAAAGCGCTCCCCAGCAGCGCCGCCTCGCAGACATACAGTCCGGTGTCTGCGGACGTCGGGTTGCTGATGGTGAGACGTCTTCCAAAGCTATGGAGGCCACTGGTGATTCTCACTCCATTCCTCTTCCAGGTCACACTCAGGTCCTCCACAGGCCTGTGGGAACGAAAGGCGTTCATGACAATGACTGTGACTCATGGAGGTGGCCATGGTCATCATCTCAGGCATGCGGCACAGGCTTGATGAAGCTAATTCTACCAGGGTACATGGCAGGTTGAACAATGGACACTGAAAAATCAATCCAGATACAACTCTACTCCCTCCCAGCACGCATCGACGATGCATTCTGCTCAAGGGCTATTGAGCAAGGGTAGCTAATTGCCGCAGCAATGGACCATAAGTGCTAATGATCCCGTTTGCTCAGGAAATGAACATTTAAAATAAATACTACGAGGGGACACAACGACATGGAAGGCGGGATCATCCGAGCTTGATTCTGGAGCGACCGCTAAGGAGGCAGAGAACACCTTGGCTGACTACAGAGAAGAGCAATGAACTTTTTCCTCTGCCTCAACTCCTCCCTCTTCCCTAGAGAGTGTCTCAGAGGAGCCCCCCACTACCACCCAGAGCTACACTGAAAGCACCGCCCTGTTTCAGTGGGGGACTCTGGAAGATGTCAATGTGTCCATTTCCTTATCTACCCATACCTCGTATTCCTGGCCCATCTGGCCAAACAAGACCACTGTTGCTAGAATGTTGAACCTCATGCTCCAGTGTCTCCTTCTGTGGTCGGCTTGTTACAGGTCATGTAATATTTACTGGGAGTTTCACAGGAGACGCGCCTCGTACCTGGCACTGGCTATACATTCCAAGGTGGTCTCACTGGATCCAGCCACCACACTTCTGTTGCCCGGGGGAACCACAATGGTGGGGGCCGTGGTTTCAGGTGTGCCAATATCTCCTGTGGCAGAGAAAAGAGAAATGTCCATGAAACTCTAAGTACAGGAGCTCCCCCCAACCCTTATCTGAGGGGGATACATTCCAACACCCCTGGGGATACCTCAAACCAAAGAAAGAACCAATCCCTAGACACAAAATGTCCCTGATGCATGATGGCTCCACACAGGATTTTTCAACTTTATGATGGCACAAAGGCCACACACATTCAGTCCAGTCCTCGACTTAACAACGGAGCTACAAAAGCCCATTTATGACTTCCGATATTTTCAACTTCCGATGGATTTATGGGAACATAACCGCACCGTGCGTGGAAGGGCGTCTGTTCCAAGTTCCTCCCTCTGCATACATACCTGTCATAAATGTGTAAATGAGGCACACTAAGGACTGACTACAACTAATAATGAACAGAACAATGACAACATAAGGTAATGAAAGTTACGCGAATGTGGTCCCTCCCTCTCTCTCAAAATATCTTACTGTGCTGTACTCTCCTGTTTTCGGACCATGGTTGACTGAGGGTAATGGAAACCACAGAAAGTGAAATGACAGCTAGAAGATGGGATGATCGGAGCATGACAAATGAAGACCATGGTCAGAGCCATGTTAATAGGAAACCCAAATCTCACGGCCCTACGTGAACCCCCATGAGAAGCTCTGGGGCGGGGTCACCGTCCCTGGCCTTTCTCAGACCACATGAGCTGGGGTCCAAGCACAGCCAGTGTCCTCAGGCACAATCCACAGCCTGTCCTACAGGGCATGGTTACTGGGCCTTACGCTACTGCTTCGTGTGTCGTGTGGCTAAGGGGCTTTATTTAAACTGTTTGGCATTTTCCAAAATGCTTGCTGGCTTTATTTTTCTTTTATTGATTTAAGACTTTGCTTACTGAGTTACCTAGTCTACCTGCTATTTCCAAATCTGTTCAATTCCACAAATATTTCGTGTATCAGCCACTATGTTAGGTACGGGTGTCATTGGAAAGCAGTGGGCATTCTTAGTCCTGTCCAAATGTGCTTCCTTGGAGCCAATATATTCAATTAACAAAGTGTTCAGTCCCGTTACTGGAGTTTTAATCCCTTTTTCCTTTCTGAAAAGTAAATATCCTGAATCTATGTTTTTTGAGTATCAAACTATAAATAATTTAGCTCATACTTCTGGTGACAAGGGAGAAAAAAATAGGACATACTTTTGGTCGCTTTTCTCTAAAATACATTTAACATCAAAATTAAACTACCCGCAGTACACTTTACTACTGTTTATTTAGGGAAAATGAAGACCAATCCAACATTTCTAGAACAGGGATTTCAATAAAGGGCGGAGATGTAAGAGGCTGGAAATAAAAATAAAGGGAAATGACTGCAAATCCAAAATGCTTCATCTGGGCTTCATGCTGAAGGGAGTCGCCACCATTGTGAGCCGCGGAGGAAGATTCTGGCAACTGAAAGGTTCTAGCCTGCCGGGCCGGCGGTGGGGTGAGGGCCACTGAGAGAGAACAACGGGAGAGAGAGGACTGACTTCTCATCAACACTGATTTCCCACAGTTCTGTGCTCTGGCTTGCACTGCCTAAGCAGTGTGTGATTTTTGTATTAAAGGTGCATGTGAATCCTCAAAGAAACACAGAAGCTTGATGCAGACAGAGTCAACTAATTAATGTTTTAAAACCTCTATGTTGATGGCATATGAGGCTGACTCTCACTCAGCCCTGGGTCCCTGGGGGGCTGAGGCAGCCTTCCCTGTCTCGAGACTCTCCAACTCTGTAGCGGACCCTCGAAGCTTCTCCGGACACCTTCCTGCTGGTGCCTTCCCTTTGTAAAATTGCCGAGATTCTTGGGCTGGTTATCAGATTTCTGAGGAGATGGCGGAGTCCAGATGCACTCACGATGGGGCAAAGGACATGAACGGAATGCCAATCAGACTAACGGCCTGCCTGTCACCTGTGAAAGTCGCTGATGAGAAACGACCGGAGAAGCTAATATTTGCAAATAGTTATGAGAAGTGAAGGGAGGCCGTGGCTAATGCCGAAAGGTCACTGAGCAGGGTGCTAATTTGGCATTAATCACTCCTCAGGCATGGTGGCAGATGAGGAAGTCTGAGCTCAGGGCTGGGGATGACGCCTGAGGAGGACGGTCCCTGGGCCACTGACTCCCTTCTCCCCAGACTGGTGGGGGCTCAGCTCCTGGCAGACCCCAAGGGGCTGTGCTATGGACAAATGAGCCCCAAGGCTGAGTTCACAGCCCCACAGGGCCAAGCGCCACAGGCACCACACACGCCCCTCCATCACAGGGTTCAGCCCCACCACAGGAAGAGGAAGCTGTCCCTCGTGTTGATTCACCTAGAGCCTTAAAAAAAGCAGTGGTGGCCGGGCATGGTGGCCCACGCCTGTCATCCCAGCACTTTGGGAGGCTGAGGCAGGCGGATCAGGAGGTCAGGAGATCGAGACCATCTTGGCCAACACGGTGAAACCCTGTCTCTACTAAAAATACAAAAAACAAATTAGTCGGGCATGGTGGCCCACGCCTGTAGTCCCAGCTACTTCGGAGACTGAGGCAGGAGAATCGCTGGAACCTGGGAGGCGGAGGTTGCAGTGAGCTGAGATCGTACCACTGCACTCCAGCCTGGGCGACAGAGCAAGACTCCATCTCAAAATAATAATAATAATAACAACAAATAAATAAATAAAAAGCAATGGTAATACACACACAAGATCACTACCACAGCAAGGTCAAGGTTATGTAGGTCTTCTGATGGCAAAGTTATGCATTTTCTACTGAAACTGCACAAAAACATTTCAGTAGAATATTACGTAAGTGACCAGAATCCAGATATTCCAATAGCAAGGAGAGTGCTCATTATAATACATGATCCTGGTATATTTTCTTCCTTTACAAAAAATTGTTTTAAATTTCAATCAAATTCGTATGTGCACATAAATTAAAAAGAACAGTACAGAGAGGCTTAAAATGAAACAAAACCATACCCCCTCCCGCTAAGGCAGTCTCCCCTAAATCTGTTAGTGTTTTATCTTAGTTTTGAGTTCCATGTCTTTAAACTATAGGCATCTATTGCTATGTCTTGTTTTCAGCCAATCTGAGACATTATCTATTGACTTTCTGCTACAACAGATGAACTTTTAGCTCACACCACTTTACGATGATCTCAAACAGGATTTTTACTTCTTCTGTTATTTACCTGTGTTTTATATATATATGAATATATGTAAATATTTTTAAAAGACATATAGATATATATTTTTAAGTGATATAAAGATAGCTATAGAGATACATAGATATATATGTATATATTTTTAAAAGATACACATAGTGAAACCCCATGTCTACAAAAATACACACACACACACACACACACACACACACACACACACACATATGCAAATACATTTTTTTAAAAGGAAAGGCAATTAGAAATCCCAGGGGAAAAAAAATCTGTAGAAGAAAGAAATATAATCTCTCTATACTGTCTAGCTGTGCAGTAGATGATAATCTTGACATAGTAAATATAATATAAACACTGTATTTTTTTTCAACTTTAGAATTAATCTATAGTCTAAAATGCCAGATGTAATTCTGCCGAGGAAACAGAACGTAAATGTTTGGGGTTTATTTTTATTTTTTTTTGTTTTTGTTTTTGTTTTTTTTGAGACAGAGTCTCGCTCTGTGGCCCAGGCTGGAGTGCAGTGGCCGGATCACTGCAAGCTCCACCTCCCGGGTTTATGCCATTCTCCTGCCTCAGCCTCCCGAGTAGCTCGGACTACAGGCACCCGCCACCTCGCCCGGCTAGTTTTTTGTATTTTTTTAGTAGAGCTGGGGTTTCACCGTGTTAGCCAGGATGGTCTTGATCTCCTGACCTCATGATCCGCCCGTCTCGGCCTCCCAAAGTGCTGGGATTACAGGCTTGAGCCACCACACCCGGCCACGTAAATGTTTTTAACCTCAGCGATATAAAACTACAGAAGACGGAGTGAGGTGGAAGAGCAGAAGAGAACTGAGGGTAAGGGTGGCTTCCCATTACACAATAGGGAGAGAAAAGCTACTGATTCCAGTAGCACAAGAAATAAAGAAGTGTGTGTGTGTGTGTGTGCATGCTCATGTATATACCTTAGAGTTATAATGGTAGACAACAAAAGGCCTACACATACTGTTTGGACTATATTTTGAGAAGGATGTGTGAAGACGCATGAGTTAAAAAGCTCATCTGTCACAGCGGGAGGTCAATAGGTAATGTCTACGATTGGTAAATGCAGAATTAGCAATAGACACATATTGTTAAGACACAGAGTTAAATATTAGCACAAAGGGCTAAATAGAGAAGAGCATGCCTCTGGTGTGAGAGTGGCGAAAACCGCTGCACTCTGTTTACAGCCTTTTGTACTGTTCTCTTTTATCCACATGAAGGCAATCTACCGAGTTCCCTTTAAACACAGACGTTCCCTCTCCTGTTCGGTGTGGACTCGTCACTCTAAGAGTCTCCTCCACTGCATTCTTGGGTAACACCCGCTGTTCCCTGGACCTCACTGTCTCCTTCTTGGCATATGTCCTCACTTAACTAGAGCATCCTTAAATAACTTAAGAAAAGGTAAGTTTTCAAAGTTCTTGAATGAAGTAAAGAATGATTTTTGGCCAGGCTTAGTGGCTTACATCTGTAATCCCAGCACTTTGGGAGGCCAAGGTGAGTGGCTAGTTTGAGATGAGCCTAGGCAATATGGCAAAATCTTGTCTCTATCCAAGAAAAAAAAAATTAGCAGGTTTGGTGGCACATGTATGTAGTCCCAGCCACTCAGGAGGCTGAGGTGGGAGGATCACTTGAATTCAGGAGTTTGAGACCAGCCTGGGAAACACAGTGAAACCCCATGTCTACAAAAATAATTTTTTTATTAGCCAGGTTTGGTGGTCTGTGCCTGTGGTCCCATCTACTTGAGAGGCTGAGGTGGGAGGACTGCTTGAGCCCAGGAGGTTGAGGCTGCAGTGAGCTATGATCATACCACTGCACTCCAGCCTGGGCAACAGAGCAAGACCCTGTCTCAAAAAAAAAAATAAAATAAAATAAAATGCATCTAAGTGTGTGTGGGGGGGTTATAAATTGTGCTAGGTAATTGAAAGGTCCTTTCACTCTAGACATGCACACTCATTAGCGTTAGTTCCTTCATAATTTTCTCCCCTCTGTTTTCTCTGCTTTTTTCTTTCTAGGGCTCTTATTGGTTGGATTTTAGGACTCTGGATTGATTCAACATGCTTCTTACTTTTTTCCAATATTTTCCTTTTTTTAATTTTGGAAAGAGCACCTCACCTTTATCTTCTAACTTGTCTTTTGGATGTTTATTTCAGTAACTATATTGTAACTCCCAAGACTAACTTTTTGTCCTGTGTTCATTTTTCATTGCATCCTGTTCTTGTTTTGTAGGTGAAATACATTTCTAAATGTCTTGGAGGGTATAAATACTTTCTGAAGTTCCGTTTTGTGTTCTTCTGGGATCTTTTTTCTCCCTCTTTGTTAATTTGATATATCTTTTACAGGAAGGGCTTTCTTCAAATGATCCCTGTGTCCTTTCACACATATGAATGAACCAGGAGATGTCAACTGACGACTTCACGTTAATAAAGTGAAACACTCACAACTATTCTGAAGGGACCCCAAATCCCAAAATGTGGACGCCTTTTCTCTGGGGCCATTCATTATCTATATAGACTTCTGTTTGTTCATCTACCTTTTTATTCTAGCTTAAGTATTCTGCTTACAGTTTGAGGGGTAACAAGTAGACTGTTTTTGTTTGTTTGTGAGACAGAGTCTCACTTTGTCACCCAGGCTGGAGTGCAGTAGCACAATCTCAGCTCACTTTGACCTCCACCTCCCAAGCTCAAGCAATTCTCCTGCCTCAGCCTCCTGAGTAGCTGGGATTATAACATAGACTGTTCTTTATACAAACTACCAACGGTTCCCCCTGCTTCTAGCTCTCTGTCATAACCAGCCCCTCCATGACCAAGTCTGCCCCAAGTGTCCCCAGGCTGAGGCCCTCTCCCCAGGTGGTTGTGATGCCGCCCTCTGAGATCCTCTTTCTGGGTGTTTGTTCTCATCCTTCTTTGGTACTGGCTCCTCTTCCTTTCTTTTTGTCATTGTGGACGTAAGTCTCTTCCTCTTTTACTGCTTTTGAGTGGGTTTTTTGCTCCTTTTGTAAGCAAGAGGAAGTCAACGGATGGACTTTGCCATTTTTTGCCTGCCATGATGCCTCTCTACCAAAAGGTTTCCCAAGTTGAGTTTTTAGAAGATGCAAAGAATATCTAAGTATTTTAAAAAGAATGAAACCACTTCTTTATTTCTGTTATTTGCATATCTGGGATAAAATAAACACTCATCAAATACTCAATGATTAATTTATCATAGATATTCTAAAATAGCCACCGCTATTATTACTTTCCGCTTCAACGTCCTACATTAACAAAATGCCACATACCAATGAATAAAGCCTCAGTTCCAAGAACGAAAACAAAAGTAGAGAAAGGAATTCTATTTTGCCAAGCTGCCATGTAGCCACGAAACAGCTTGGTAAATGATTTACACATGTTGGCCATTTAATATAATGACAACCCAGTAAGATAACGATTGTTATCCCCCTTTTACAGATGAGAAAATCGAGGCCCTAAGTCACATGGTTTCATGTGATAGAGAAAAGCTTTAAATCATGGAATGTCTTCATCCAGAGTTGATAATCTTTCTTTTACATAATGCTGCCTCCTCCTAACAAAAACACTGGTTGTACTCTGTTAAGCAAAAATTAAATGAACTAGAACACTCCTTCCCTCAAGCATTTCCTTAATTGAGACTTTACAGCAGCGATCTCAACTGAACGTTTCCCAGGCTGGTCTTAGGTGGCTGGAGGTGAAGACACTGAATCAAAAGAGGATTTCTGCAGAAGTCAGCAACCAACGGGCGCCAGGTAGCTTCACAGGCAGAAAGGCAAACACTTCAGATGATGCCTCTTTGTAGTTACAGGAATAAAGAACATGTAGCAGAGGGAAACGAAGACTAATCCTAGTCAATTTCCCCCACATGAACCTCCTTACTCACAGAAGAGGCTGAGGAAAGAGAAGCTGTCTAGGTCGCATTTAATTAAAAAGTACATTTAAAGAACATCAAGTCTCTGAAACAGAAAAAAAAATAAAGTTCAAAGTTAACCCGAACTGCTAAGCTGTGGAATTACTGCAGATAAAATTGGATGAATGGAGAACACCCCGTTCTGTGGCAGCCCACACTGTGCTCCAGGTTGGGGAGCAGGCGAATGAGAGACAGACAGCAGGTCACGGAGCCTCGGCGCTAGGAACACAACCAGGAGGCAGGGGTGGGGTAGGGGAATGAACCCTGCCCTGAAGGAGGAGAGGAAAGGGAGCAGCCCTGTGGGCAGCTGGGCACACAGCTCTCCAGGCAGCCAGAACAGAAAATGCAAGACCCCCTCGATGCACAATGGGGGAGA
>NW_012101710.1:1144526-1151102 GCF_000951045.1 Mandrillus leucophaeus
GGAGGAGAAGGAGGGGGAAGGGGGAGGGGGAGGAGGAGGCAGCAATGGCACCTTGAGCCTGGTGGGAAGGCAGGAAGTCTGGCCATAGCTCAGAGGGCATATGCTGCCCTTGGGGCTCTGAGCACAGTTGCTCCCCCACACTTTTGTTACAAAGATCTCAGCACCTCATTAAAAAACACAGCCTTCTGTTTCCAGGAAAAGTCGACCCCGTAAAGCAGTGGGATTTTCCAGAACGTCGGAGAGAGCAAATCCTACGTTTTGGTTTACTCTATTAAAACCACTGTTTTCCGCATCTGGATTTACAGCCGAGTGCTCCTGACGAATACGCCTCTTGAAACTTTCGCAGCAGCCAGCTGGAACAGGGACAGGCCATGGGCTGTTACCGGCACATGGCCAGGCTGCTCCCTGTGCCACACCAGAAAACAGTGAGGTCAAAGCTGCCCTCGACCAAAAGATGCTGAGTCACATTTTCCCTGAGTCATGAGACTCATGCATAACTTCCAAGTGGACATGGGCAACAGGAACCATATAAATAGACGTTTCCAACGAGAAGCGCCTTTGTTGTGAGAAAAACCATAGTACAAGTGCCACAAATTCTAAGATTAAAAACAATCTCCAGGGTTTTCCTTTTTAGTGTGTCTATAGGGGTTTTGTTTTTGTAGAAACAGGATTCCGTCAAAAAACCAGCAGGTAAGGGGGGTCTACGGGGCCATCTGAAAACCCAGTATCTTCCTGCTCCAAAAATAATTGGTCTAAAACTTACAGAAACGAGAGAAAACATTTTTTCAAACACACATGCGCATGGAAAAAGACCCTATTTGAAAAGCTCAGTGTTGAGCAATGTGTTCTTTGGCTTCTTTTAAATCTTTTTTCAACATCGTATCAAGTATTTTTTGATCGTGTTGTCCAGATGAGATAACAGTTAGAAAAACGCTTTAAAATTGTGCCAACTGGTTATCTGGAGAGAAGATGAAGGGATCCCTCTCAAGCTGCTGCCTCGGAGACCTCTGCTCTTCTGACCCTGCCCCGTCTCTGCATAGTCATTACCTGCTGGTGGGCTGGTCCGTGTGAAATAAGGAGGGACGCATGTGTTATTTATCTTTGTACGCAGCAAACTGCCTAGACGACAACAGCCTGACTATAAGCACTTGCCGAGAGAAGAACAAAGTCTTGTCCAAATACACTACGGCTGGTTATCACCAGCAGATCACCATCGCTACAGGATGGCTGCAATGGTAACAACTGTCTCTCATTTCAGGAGCACAGTGGCAGGTGCTGGGGATACAAAGTTGAACCGGCTAATGTCCGCCTCACCAAAGAGGTTTGAGTTTGGTGGAGGATGACAGCCACATGAACAGAGCAAGGACGTTGGGGCGGGGCTGCGAGAGCCAAAGAGAAGGGAGATGGAAGGGCGTGGAGCGTGGGTGTGGTGTTGAGGTCAGTTCTTCCAGGGGAAATTGGGAAAGGTTTGAGCAGGGAAGATGGAAAGGTATCCCCAGTCAGACAACAGAAGGAAAGGCATTTCAGGAATAGGAGAAAAGGAGGGAACCCGTTTGGCCCGTTTGGGAAAAAGGAAGCAGTTCTTGGTGGCTGAGGGGCAGCGGGGGCATGGGCGTGGCCACAGCTGGCCACGGAGGAGGCAGGAGTGCCACATTCAGGAGTGCGGGCTTGACTCATCAGAGAATGGAGAGGCAGGCAAGGGCGTCAAGGAGGAAAGCCACAGCCAGTCTTGCACACTGTCTAGAGCGGGTGGGAGCACTGTCAGGGAGCCATAGCCAAAGCCTACCACAGGGTTTGGGAACAGGGTGCTAAGTCCAGTGGGTCCAGGGTGTTGCTAAGAGGATGAAGAAAGACGGGGGTGCGTATGACAAACAGAAGGGGGCAAAGGGAGGGGTGAGAGGCACAGAGGCATCTAAGACCCCTTGCTTCTCACCAGGTTTCTCGGTTGAGCTGCTTGGTGGGTGGTTGGGCAACTTATAAGAGGGAAAGTTCAGGAGACGGATGGCGGCTGGGAGTGGCAGTGCTGGCATGTTAGGAGGGAGGAGAAGGGAAGGTATTCTGTAGAAGCTGCCCAAGTTTCCTAAGAAGTATCTGTGGGATACCCAGGTGTGCAGGTTCAGGGGGTACATGGGCGGTGATTGAAAGTAGGAGGCTAAGGGGCCACTCCATGAGCGCGTGAGGAGCAAGCACAGGAGACGGCCTGCAGAGAAGCCAGGGAGCACTGACCTTTATTTTTTTAACTATTTATTATTATTATTATTATTATATTTTTGAGACAGAGTCTCACTGTCACCCAGGTTGGAGTACAGTGGCACGATCTCTGCTCGCTACAACCTCTGCCTCCCAGATTCAAGCGATTCTCCTGCCTCAGCCTCCCGAGACAGGTGCCTGCCACCACACCTGGCTAATTTTTGTATTTTTAGTAGAGATGGGGTTTCACCATGTTGCCCAGGCTAGTCTCCCAAAGTGCCTCAGCCTCCCAAAGTGCTGGGATTACAGGCGTGAGCCACCATACCCGGTCAGCACTGACTTTTAGAGAGCAGGCCCAGGGAGTTCATTGAGGACAGTGAGAACGATGGCCAGAGCAATGAAGGAAGACGATGCCATAAAACGAGAAGGAAGGAGACTACTGTTTTTTTCCCAAATGAACAGGCGTTTCCATGTATAAAACCAAGCCTACTTCTGCTCGAGTTTTAAGATGAGTCTTTGAGTTTGCCTTGCAGGATGGTGGCTAAGGAACGCAGAGCTCTACAGAAGCGGAAGTCCTGACCCCCACCAAGGAGGGTTTCACCGTCCCGCAAAGCACGTTTAGAACATTATCCAACCTGAAGCACTATTCTGTTCGGTTCTGTAGGTCAGTTTCTGCAGCCAGGGTGGCTCCGGCCATCCTCCACCTGCTTTCTGACAATGAGAAGCACAGGAACTGGTGAGTCTTTGATGGCTTGGAACGTTCCCCATGCATCGCAAGGTGCACTGGTGGTCTTCCATGGGCTGGGTGAAGACAGCTCCATGACCCTTCACTTAAAATGAGGTGGATTTTCTGCTTCTCAATTGCCTTTGGAACTATGTGAAGACGGTCACCTTTCTCTGCATTGTTAAAATGGCCTGGAAAAGGAATCAAGCACTTTCCTGTCTGCAAAAAGCATCTCAGAGCAACAGGTGTGTTGGATCTCTTGCCACCAAGGAGAGTAGGCATCTGGATAGCTCAGGCTGTGACTCTGCCCTGGGACACATATTTTTAAAGAGACTCTTGGAGATATATACATATATATATATATATGTATATATATACACATATATATGTATATATACACACATATATATGTATATCTATACATATACATATGTGTATATATCTCCAAGAACCCAGAAACACCATCATTTTTTTCTTAAAATGTCCAAAGTGAAAGACGTGCAGGCAGCAGGCAGATCGAGGTCATTCCCCAGCCCACCAAGAGGCAAATCTCTTGTGGTAGAACCTGGGCAATTTTGAGATGCACTTTATTGTGAAAACTGAAATTCACTGTGATTTCTTTTCTAACAAGAAAAAAACATGTTCACGAGATAGAAAATTCCTCCCACCCTTTACCTTTCCCACATTCACTTTCTTAATCTATACTCACCCAGCCCCTGGATGGTGGAGGCTGGTTTACACATTTCTGAGTGTATATTTTGTTGTGCGTGGAGGACATTTTCTATCCTTTTAAGAGCTGCCTCCTTTGTAGTTCATCATCCAGAAGGCAATCACGAATGCGAAAGGCATTAGGATCGTGCAGTGAGAGGAATCAGACGTGTGGGACTGGGCAGGCACCCTCACAAATCCAACCCCAAAAGATCTAATCCCCAAAAATTCCCTGGAGACAGGTGTTCCCTGCTGACTAGATTCTTCTCATTTCCTGCCCAGCAGGAGGAGGGAAAGGGAGGAAATACAGCCGTACATCCCATTTCCAATTCTCTCTTTCACGCATCTTCATTTTTATCTCAATACACTGCTTCTGGACTTTTCTACTGACGAGAGATGATAAATAAAATAATATGACAGTTTGACAAACAATCTGGCAGTTTCTTTTCTTCTCATTTATAACATATTTGAAAACCTACACATTTGGAAATGAATGGAAGGTAACAAAGAATGTATCCTCTTCAGCTTTTTACTGGGCAGAGAAAAATGAAGGTGATAAAAGACAGTGCTGCAGTTGGCTCATACATTTGTTTTATTTATTTCAGGATGAGCACAAATTGATAAACCATAAAATAGGTGCATGGGTTTAGGAGTTGCATGATTGGACACTAGAGTGATCCAAATATCTGACTCAAGAGACAACAGCTGAGGATCTGCTTTTTTTTTTTTTTTTTTTTTTTGAGACAGAGTCTTATTCTGTCGCCCAGGTTGGAGTGCAGTGGCACGATCTTGGCTCACTGCAAGCTCTGCCTCCCAGGTTCATGCCATTCTCCTGCCTCAGCCTCCCAAGTAGCTGGGACTACAAGTGCCCGCCACCATTCCCGGCTAATTTTGTTTTTGTATTTTTAGTAGAGACGGGGTTTCACCATGTTAGCCAGGTTAATCACGATCTCCTGACCTCGTGATTCACCTACCTCGGCCTCCGAAAGTGCTGGAATTACAGGCATGAACCACTGTGCCCAGCCGAGGATCTGCTTTTTATCCAAACACATAAATGCATAATCTCCCACTGAGTAGAAGTACCATCCCCAATAGGAAGACTAGGATCATAAGTCTTTTCAGTGGACCAAGTTATGGGTAAGAAGGTATTTGTCTCAAGATTAGGTCCACTTCTGAATGGAATTCTGAAGTTGCTGAGAATGTAACCAGGCACGTAACAGATCACTTTTAGCTGCGATAAGAAATGGCCTGGAGGCCGGATGTAGTAGCTTATGCCTGTAATCCCAGCACTTTGGGAGGTCAAGGCAGGTGGAGTGCCTGAGGTCAGGAGTTCAACATCAGTCTGGGCAACACGGTGAAATCCCATTTCTACTAAATATACAAAATTAGCTGGGTGTGGTGGTAGGTGCCTGTAATCCCAGCTACTCGGGAGGCTGAGGCAGGACAATCACTTGAACCTGGGAGGTGGAGGTTGCAGTGAGCTGAGATCGCGCCACTGCACTCCAGTCTGGGTGACAGAGTGAGACTCCCTCTCAAAGAAAAAAAAAATGCTCTTGAGTAATTTTGCCAAGCATGCAAGTCCAGGCATGGAGCCCAAGCCCATCAGGGCAACTGATGCCCGTCTGAGGCTATTAACATGGACAATGGGAACCTGCAGGATGCGCGGGCAGAGACCTTTGAAGACTTGGTCCTCCTCGACCCAAACTGCAGGAGCTCCCTGGCACAAAGCTCTTTTCAAAGTTGAAATGAGAGACATAAAACATTGAGAGGCTGCTAGGCCAAGTGGCTAAGATTCTTAGATCCGTCCAGTGAACACCATTGTGTTTAATACCTTGGAATGGAGGGATCCAAACGGACCTGCGATTTTGTTTTGAATGTCCACAAAAGCGTCCTGTTAAGCCCAGTGTTTAAGAAGAGCAGTGAGGACACAAGCTCACTGCCCCAATGATCCTGCCTCTGCAGGCTGCATGGTTCCGCCGCGTGGCCTTTGGTCTTCCCCATGGTTCTCAGCTCCATTTGCAGGATGACTTGTTGTGCTGGTTTTGTTCGTGTCTGTCTCTCCCCACTGGAACGCATGACCACGAGCACAGGCATTTTCATCTGTCCTGTTCTGCCCATATTCCTAGGGCCTAGAACAGTGCCTGACATGTCACAGGGGCCTCATAAATATCTGTTGAGTGAACAGCGTGAGGTCCTTGGGACAAGGCTGTCCTTCTTGGGTAGACCTCCGCATGACCAAATATCACAGAGCTGAGAGGTTTCACCTCCAGATCTTGGTGCAGTGTTGTTGAGAACTGCCCTGCTCTTGAGGCACACGCCACTGCATGGACAGCTTCCTTGACATGCCAGTCAAGACCAGGCACGCAATGATCACGGCCAGGCAGCCAGGGCTTCTCTTTCATGGAACTTCTCCGAGTTCCAACATTTCCTGAGCTTCGGCTGCACCTGACCATGTAGCATTCTCTGAAACATCCCCTCTACCCTCCTCAGACCTGAGTGTCCCCACCTGTAACAGCCCTTTCCATTCCTACCTCGTCCCCGGCCAACGGCTACCTCCTGAAATCCCACCTATCCAGCAGGGCCCAGAGGACACAGTGCCTCCTCCAGGCAGGCTTCCCAGTACCCTTGATTAAAGTAGCCTTTCCTCTTTCTACTTTTGGTACACTTTTATCCCCCTCATTGCGGTTAAATACACAAAACATAAAATACCACCTTAACCATTTCTAAGTGAACAGTTCATTGGCATTAAGCACACTCAAGCTATGATGCCGTCAGCACCACTATGCATCTCCAAATTTTTTTTTTTTTTCTTTTTTGAGACGGAGTCTTGCTCTGTCACCCAGGCTGAAGTGCAGTGGCGTGATCTCGGCTCACTGCAACCTCCACCTCCTGGGTTCACGCGTTTCTCCTGCCTCAGCCTCTCAAGTAGCTGGGACTATAGATGTCTGCCACCA
>NW_012101710.1:1151997-1158447 GCF_000951045.1 Mandrillus leucophaeus
ATCTCCTGACCTCGTGATCCGCCCGTCTCGGCCTCCCAAAGTGCTGGGATTACAGGCTTGAGCCACCGCGCCCGGCCTGCTTTCAGATCTTTTGGGTGTATATCCAGAAGTGGAATTGCTAGACCATATGGCAACCTGACGTTTAATTTTTGGGGGAACCACCAAGCTGTTTTCAAAAGGCTGCTTCGTTATACATTCCTCCTAGCAGTGCATAAGCGTTCCAGTTTCTCCACATCCTTGCCAACACTTGTTACTTTCTGTTTTTGTTTTGTTTTCTGTTTTTAAGTATAGCCATCCTAATGGGAGTGGGGTGGTCTTTCATTGTGGTTTTATTCGCATTTCTCTCGTGATAAGTGATGTTGAGTATTTTTCCATGTGTTTACCAGTCATTTGTATCTCTTCTTTGGAGAAATGTCTATTCCAGTTCTTTGCCCTTTTTAAAATCAGCTTTTTTTTTTTTTTATTGTTGTTAAGTTGTAGGAATTCTTTGTATAGTCTGGATTTTAATCCCTTATTATATATGTGATCTGCAAATATTTCCTCCCATTCCACAGGTTGCCTTTTCACTCTATTGACAGTGTCCTTTGATGCAGAAGGGCATTTAATTTTGATTTTTTTCTTTTGTTGCCTGGGCTTTTAGTGTTACAAATATCATTGCTAAATCTAATGTCATAAAGTTTTCTTCTAGGAGTTTTATAGTTCTAGGTCTTGCATTTAGGTTTTTGACCCATTTTGCATTAATTTTTGTACACGGTGTAAGGTGTGGGGTGCACCTGCTATACTCTGTTAATATGGCTTTGTAGCAGGTGCTGCCTGTGCCCTGCCCATCGTCCCTGGCACTCACCATTCACCTACAGGCCCAGGGCTTTCTGCAAGCACCCATCAGTTCCTACCAAAGGCCATTATGTGGCCAGAGATATGGCTGGCTTACAAAGGTGAGGCAGAGAGACAGAAAAGAATGTTCTCAAAGTTGTTCTTGCCAATACAGGAGGGAAGGGGAGGCATAAATACCTAGGCTTCCTCCCCTCCTTGGGTAAGCAACACTGAAGTGGCTTTGCACAGTCTCCCTGGGGTTGCCTCTGGGCTGAGCCTCGCTGCTCACCACACTGGTGAAAGCTCACAGATCAATGCTCACCAGCGCCTTTCCCTGCTGTCTCCTTTCCTCCCTCCTCTGCTCACACTTCCTGGGGTCAGCACTCAATGCACTAGTGCACACACATCTTTGTTGGGCTAACAGGCTCTGTTTCTGGGAAAGCAGAATGGTAGCCCATCTGTTTCCGCCCTTGTGCATTTGGACATGTGCTTACCAGCCCCACTCCTTGCAAACTCCTGGAAGGCACATGATACTTGTGGACCCCTGTATGCTTCAGAGCATCTGGCAAACAGTAAGTGCCTAATAGATGTTTGCTAAGATTGCATGAGTCTAACTTTACAATTTCTAAATAGACATCAACGCCTGTTCCTACAGCTTCCTCATGTCAAGAATTTTGCGTGCACCTTTTTGGAAAAGCAGCAGAGCTCCTCTGCTCCTGGGATGTTTGTGACCATTTGCTGGGCTCCAGTCCACGGATAATCAGATGTTCTTTGCATAGCCTGTGATTCACAAACAGTATCTGTAACTAGAAAAGTGTCCTTAATAGATAAACCAAGAACAAAGACATTCAATCCCGAGTCCCTGGAGAAAGCAGAAAATTGTCTTAACAAATGCTTTGAACACAGGAGAGAAAGAAAAAAGGAGATAAATAAGAGGGAAGGGGTCACAGTCTGTTCAGAAAATGTATCTTCAAATTCACAATTATGCCCCCTCCTTAAAATACAAGAAAGATCTTTAGAAAACCAGACTGAATTGAAGTTATTTTCTCTTGCTACAGATACCACTGTTCAACTCACAGACTAGAAATTACAGCTATTGAGACGGAAGGTAAATTCACCGTCTAGTTATAAAGAGGCCTGCCTGGGTGCTGTGAGGCTGGTGAATGCTCCCCAGGGCTGTTACATTTTGAAGACTTTCTTAATGGGAACAACACCAAACAGAAAGCTTTCTCTTCCACACCTTCCCCTAGCCATGTGAAAAACACAGAGCCAAGGGCCAACCTTCCAAGAGACAGGTTTCTTGGGGCTTCTGTTTCTAACCAGAAAGGGCACCCCATGGACCAACAGGTCACCCCCTTTTTATTTTTTCATATCTTAAGTAAAACCAGACCTTCTCCAGTTAGAAATTCACAACCAAATGCTGAAAGGCAGTGGTACCCGGGACAGAAGAAATATTTTTATCAGTCATGGGGCACTTCCTTTTCTCATGTATTCCCACCTCAAACACAAAGGTTTCTACAAATATAACAACGAACACTTCCTCTGCCATGCTTTTAGATAATCGGTGTCTTATTTATCTCATTTTTGAGGAGCACGAACTCTGAGGAAGAAAATCTTGCAGGGTTTCTATCCTAACCCACATCAAGTGACTGACTACTCCGTGTTCCAAAATGATGAGGAGCAGTTAAACAACCAAAGCTAACCAAGTCCTTTGATGGCATTCATTCCAAAACAGCTACAGGAATGGAACAGTATCCTGTGTCCAAACACCAGGGTCAGCTGGGTGTGGCAGTTCACACCTGTAATCCCAGCATTCTGGGAGGCCGAGGCGGGAAGATTACTTGAACCCAGAAGTTTGAGA
The DNA here is from genome assembly GCF_000951045.1 of Mandrillus leucophaeus. NCBI lineage: Eukaryota > Metazoa > Chordata > Mammalia > Primates > Cercopithecidae > Mandrillus > Mandrillus leucophaeus. Next base: position 1,154,672 of record NW_012101710.1, read on the forward strand.
CCAGCCAATGGCAATATGGTAAAACTCTGTATCTACCAACATTTTTTAAAATTAGCTGAGAGTGGTGGTGCCAGCCTGTAGTCCCAGCTACTCTGGAGGCTAAGACAGGAGGATCACTTGAGCCCAGGAGGTCAAGGCTGTAGTGAGCTATGATCATGCCACTGCACTCCAGCCTGTCTCAAAAAAAAAAAAAAAAAAAAAAAAATTAGGATCCAGGAGCATTTACCTCCAGAGGATGGAGAAAGGACCTGTGCTACCCTCATCTCCAGGTGGGCCTGGCTGGGCTGTGTCCTCTACCAGCATGGTGGGACCAGCTGCCCCTAGGGCAGGTTCAGCCTCTTTGGGGATTCATTGTTTTGAGTGGAGAGCCTTGATTCTGAGAAGCGTAAATAATCAGGCTCAGCACAATTGGCCACACCCTATCTGAACACACAGGTGAGACAGAGGCAGGTGCTGGCTTCTTTTGGGGGGTCTCTCTGTCCCTCTCTCTTGTGTACATGCTTGTTCTCTCCTGTCTGTCTCTGGGAATGGGTAGGTCATTGTTTTGGATGAGGAGCAGAGCGAACAAGGCCACAGAATGAGCCAGGCACAGGGGTGCTTTGATAGTGAAGAATGATAACTCGCAACTGGAGAGGAATTTCCTCTTCTGTTTTCCCATCTCTTTTCATTTTGTTAGAAGCTGCTATATCAGAATTACCCCTGGGTGTCACAACAGAGGTACAAACAAATCAGGAAGTCTTCAGAGAAGAAAATATTTCTTTTTCCGTCTGCCCCAGCTTCCTTTAAATGAATAAAGTCAGTCCCACAGTGCAAGAATAGAGTACTCTGCTAGAACAAGGCATTTTCTGATATGGCCCAGGGTTATCTATTTAAACCAACTGGTTCTCTACTCAATCTGCTATGAAGCAAGGTTTCTTTCCTAAATGTCAACATAATCTCATTTATATTTTGGTTGCAAATCAACACTGACAATAAATCTAAGGTTGACGACAGAGAGACGAAGAGAGCACCAGGTGGAGGCTGTATGTGTGGAGAGAAGTGCAAAAAAGCACAGCTAAGATCCCTCCTAAGCTACTCACTTATGGGCGCATTATCACAAGCATTACTGAGCGGGGAGCTACTGCTGCTAGAAACATAAGTAGTCTGTTCACATAGACTGGAAGGCAGGTGAATAAAAAATGAAATCCTAATTCCATTTATGTGATTGTTCAAATATATTAAGAACCAAGCTGGTCAGTGTGCGCCTATTAAAAATGTGGCAGGTCAATGATTACTCAGCAAATCTGGACTGTGCAAACTATCAATCCAAACCAAGGAACAGTAAGAGCAGCTCAGACACCCAGCAATTCGTGCAGTTTTAAAGCAGAGCGGTGCCCGGCATGGATAACAGATTTATGGAAAATCCAAAAGTAATTATGGCAAGTCTATTACAATAGGCACTGCTACCAAACCTCTCCCAAAGCTTCTGATAGGAGAGTGTCATTTGTTTATTTAAAAATTTCACTTGGTCTCTGTTCAGTCTATGGAAAAACTCACACATAAGAAGTAAAATGCCCCATATGTTGGCACGGAGGGGGAAAGAGAAAAAAACTAGGCACTTTGGTAACCAGCAAAGCACAAATCCACAGTATAGACCAATCAACCTACGGATGCTGAGTGAAACTCACTGAGGAAGATGGCGGGGAGCTTAAGGAGCTCAGGGTGTACCTCACATGCCTGAATAGAAAGCAAGGATTTCCCCCCAAATTATTCTTCCAGAACAAAGGAGGGACTTGGTTAGCTATGCAGTTACTAATTATTGTTTTGGGATGTTGAATATTTATAGTTCCCTCATGTTGGTTAGGATAGAAACCCCATAAGATTTTCAACCTTGGAGTGTGTCATTCTCAAAGATGAAATAAAGGTCGAATGCGGTGGCTCACGCCTGTAATCCCAGCACTTTGGGAGGCCGAGGCGGGCGGATCACGAGGTCAGGAGATCGAGACCATCCTGGCTAACACGGTGAAACCCCATCTCTACTAAAAATGCAAAAAATTAGCCGGGCGTGGCGGCGGGCGCCTGTAGTCCCAGCTACTTGGGAGTCTGAGGCAGGAGAATGGCGTGACCCCAGGAGGCAGAGCTTGCAGTGAGCCAAGATCGTGCCACTGCACTCCAGCCTGGGCGACTGAACAAGACTCCGTCTCAAAAAAAAAAAAAAAAAAAAAAAAAATGAAATAAATAAGGAATTGATTGTCTAAAACCATGGCAGAGGAAGTGTTCATCAATATGGCTGTATGAACATTTGCACTTAGGGTAGGAATATGTGAGAAAAGAAAATGCCCCTGACTGATAGAATATTTCTTCCACTCTGGGTACTACCACCTTTCAGTGTTTGGTTGTGAATTTCTCATTTGAGAAGCTCTGGTTTTACTTAAAACATGAAAAAATTAAAACAGGGTGGTCTATTGGTCCATGGGGTGCCCCTCCGGTTAGGAACTGAAGCCCCAAGAAATCTACCTTTGGCTGAATCCTTATAATGTCTCTTGGATTAGAAGTGCTCTCCAATGTCTTCATTTTTATTCATACTTATTTAGAAAAGGAATGATTATACATGTCCATCTGCTATTATTTACATAAATAAAAATTCAGCGAGATGTGCAAAAATCATTGTTCTTTTACAACTAAGACTTTTCTAAGAAATGGCTATAGATAAGATGTTCTAACTGATGCTGAAAATACAAATCTTAAATGCATTTATACATACCTTTTCTTCTTCCAAATCTAGTACAACTCTTACTTTACTCTGAGAGACTTTTCTTTTCTTTTTGGTGAGACAGAGTGTCACTCTGTCACCCAGGCTGGAGTGCAGTGGTGTGATTTCTGCTCACTGCAACCTCTGCCTCCTGGTTTCAAGTGATTCCCCTGCCTCAGCCTCCCGAGTAGCTGGGATTACAGGCGTCTACCACCACACATCGCTAATTTGTTTGTATTTTGGCCTTTTTGATTAATTAATTTCAACCCACTTACGAATTAGCTTAATTTGATGCCAGGATTTTCAGTCTCTGAGCAATGGAAGAAAACATCTGGCTTTACTGGTGTTCTTGAGACCTGTCTCTTCCATGTCAGTTCCATGTCAGTGCTTCTCACACTTGTCTGTGTGCGTGATTCAGCGGGGAATCCTGTTCAAGTGCAGATTCTGCCTCAGCAGGGCTGGGGTGGGATCAAGACCCTGCATTTTCACCCGACACCCAGGTGAAGCCAGGACTCTGGCCATGCTCTGGGAGTCGAGTTCTGAGTTATTCAAAGAAAAAGGCACGTTTTCCAGCACCTGGTGAGTTACTCAGCACCTGACAACCAAATCCTTGTTCCTGAAAGTGGAGCAACAACCAGTACCACAGACTTCTCCTGGCAGCTGGCTGTAAAGGTGAAGTCTCGGTGGGTCACTCCAGACCCATCGAATCAAGATCTAACTGTTAACGAGCTGGCTGGGTTACACATACGTCACCTCAGCGCCTTCTCATTCAGTGTGAGAAGTTCTGTGCTGGGTGGGCTTAGTCTCCAAGTAGGATTACATTCATCTCTTTACCAATTGAATTACATTCACTTGTTTACCAATTAGGTAAAATAAACAAATAAATAAAAAAACCCACCATGTTTTCAGGAACATGACACACTGGCTCCCCTCACCTCCCACCATGGGTAAAAGCTTCCTGAGGCCTCAAGAGAAGGTGAGCAGATGCTGGCACCATGTACAGCCTGCATAACTGTGACCATGTACAGCCTGCATAACTGTGTGA